>NW_027530544.1:3206789-3253760 GCF_008692635.1 Crocuta crocuta | reverse complement strand
GACGCGGGGCCCGAACCCACGAACCGCGAGATCGTGACCTAAGCGAAAGTCGGACGCTTAACCGACTAAGCCACCCAGGCGCCCCTGTTCTATATATTTTCACGTATCACCTTTTAACTGGCTGACTCCTCCTTCTCTTGAGAGGGCTTCCAGTTGCCAGCTCCCACTCGCTTCTGAGAAGAGCAACCTGGGGCAGTGGGCCACTGGTGGCAGCTTTGTGACTGGCTGACAGGAGCAGTGGAGAGGAGGAGGAAGCTGGCAGTGCTCGGATGAAACTCAGGAGGAGGGAAGTGTTGGACCTGTGTGTCTGAGGCACCGAGGGATGCTGGGTGGTGTGTGTTGGGACAGCACTGAAAATGCAGATGGGGCAAGTGCGCCGAGCTGGTCCTCTGCTTAGGCTTGTCTAGTAGTAAGCACTCCAACAGCTGTGGCTTTTAGCATGGCTGGGAATGGGACCTTCTGGTCTCTCTCATTCGGGCCAGCGGGCTGAGGCCTTCGGTTTCTTCCCTAGCTCAGGTCTCCCGAAGTCTTAGGACCTAGCTCCACGTAGGCCTTAGCCCCTCCAGGGAGGATGGGAAGTGGAGGGGGGAGGAGAGGTGGGGAGAGGTGGTGGTGCTGGCGGGGAGAGCCATGCCTGTAGTACCCTCCTTCTCAGCTCCCAAGGCCCTCCTGGTGAGGTCGCATTTGTGGGAGGAACTCTCGGATAGTCACTGCTCATCAGCCTGTCTGACAACAGCCTCTGAGATGGTCAGGTGATGTGTCCCAATGAGAGGGTCTTCATATCCAATTTATTTCTCTTAAGAGTTCAAAGCCAGGGGGTTCTGATGCTTCATTTTGTCATATGATGCGACCTGCAGAATCTGGCCTGTTTGAGTATCTTGATTGTCGGGAAGCTGGGAACTAAATGAAACAAAATATAACCTCGACCTCTTCCCTAAACTGTCCGCTCTGCTGTCCCCTCCTTACCTCTTTCCTCCCTCTACATACAATTTTGGATCCTTCTGACCATGTCCTGCTGTATCATTTCTTCATCTGAAGGGTCTCAAGTCTTGGTGCATAAAGGCAAGATCTAACCATAAGCCCCAACTGTCTAGGATAGGAGGAAACTTAACTTTTTTGTTCTGTAAATACCACTGACTCATTGTCAGAATAATGCATATAAAATACATAAATACANGGCAAGATCTAACCATAAGCCCCAACTGTCTAGGATAGGAGGAAACTTAACTTTTTTGTTCTGTAAATACCACTGACTCATTGTCAGAATAATGCATATAAAATATGTAAATACGTAACATATCAAAAAGTCTGGACCTACTTATGAGGGCAATTGGACCATTTGTCATCTTAGTTTGACTCCAGAAACACTCTAGAAGGCTCCCCAATGAGAGCTTCATTGGTCTTACCTGCTTCAAATAGCAAACCCCTGAGACTAAAAGTAGCCTCTCCTCATCTGACACTCACAGTAGACTCACATGGTGTTCAGGGAAGGCATTTCTCCATTTTACAAGAGAAGAAATTGAAGTCAGTCCCCCATGGGGTGAGTGTTGGCAAAGGAGATCCCAGCTCAAGGACCCTTTCTCTGGTTTGATGGTCTTCCATCCACACTGCACCTTCTTCTGGGAAATGTGTGACTGGCTTCTTATCCTAGAGCTCACATACAAGTGAAATCATATGCCATTTGTCTTTCTTTGATTTATTTCACTTAGCATGATACCCTCTAGATCTTTGTCACAAATGGCAAGATCGCGTTCTTTTTAATTGCTGAGTAATATCCCAATGTATGTATATGTGTGTGCACACACCATATCTTCTTTATCCATTCATCTATCAGTGGACACTTGGGCTGCTTCCGTAACATGGCTATTGTAAATATTGCTGAGTAAACATAGGGATGCACAAATCTTTTTAGATCAATGTTGTCATTTTCTTTAGGTAGATTTCCAGATTTCCAGAAGTGGAATTACTGGATTGTATGATACTTCTTTTTTCTTTTTCTTCTTCCTTTCTTCCTATTTTTTTTTCTTTTTTTTGAGGAATCACCATTCAGTTTTCCATAGTGACTGCACTAGTTTGCACTCCCACCAACAGTGCACCAGGATTCACCTTTCTCCACATTCTCACCAACACTTGTTGTTTCTTGTCCTTTTGATAGTAGCCACTCTGACAGGTGTGAGGTGACACCTCATTATGGTTTTGATTTGCACTTCCCTGATGGTTACTGATGTTGAGCATCTTTTCATGTGTCTGTTAGCCATTTGGGTGTCTTCTTTGAAAAAAATGTTTATTCAGGGCTTCTGCCCATATTTTACTCAGGTGTTGTCTTTTTCTTGGTATTTAGTTGTATGAGTTCTTAGTATATTTTGGATATTAATCCCTTATTATATATATCATTTGCAAATATTTTCTCTCTCTTATTTAGTAGGTTGCCTTTTCATTTCATTGATGGTTTCCTTTGCCATGCAAAAGTTTTTTATTTTGGTGTGGTCCCAATAGTTCATATTTGCTTTTCTTTCCCTTGCTGGAGGGAAAGCCTATGTTTTCATTTAGAAGTTTTATGGTTTCAGGTGTCACATTTGGGTTTTTAATCCTTTTTGAGTTTATTTTTATGTATGGTGGAAGAGCATGGTCCAGTTTCATTCTTTTGCATGGAGCTGTTTTCCCAACATCATCTATTGAAAAGACTCTTTTCCCCATCATATACTCTTGCCTCCTTTGTTGTAGATTAATTGATAATACAGGCACGGGTTTATTTCTGTGCTTTCTATCCTGTTCCATTGATCCATGTGTCTGTTTTTGTGGCAGAACCCGACTGTTTTGATTACTACAGAGCCATATTATCTTATATCTGGGATTGTGATACCTCCAGATTTGTCCTTTCTCAAGATTGCTTTGGCTATTCAGGGTGTTTTGTAGTTTCACACTAATTTTAGGATTTTGATAAAGTTTGTATTTTGATAGGGATTGCTTTGGGTGGTATGAACATTATAATAATATTAATTGTCCCAAACCATGAGCATATAATACCTTTTAATTTGTGTCAAAATATTTCAGTCTTTCATCGATGTCTTACAGTTTTCAGAATACAGGCCTTTTACTTCCTTAAATTTATTCCTAGGTATTTAATTTATTTTGATGTAATTGTAAATGGGATATCTTTCTTAATTCTCTTTCTGCTATTTCATTATTAGTGTATACAAATGCAACAGATTTCTGTGTGTTAATTTTATATCCTTCAACGTTAATGAATTCATTTATCAATTCTAATAATATTTTTGGTGGAGTCTTTAGGGTTTTCTACATATAAGTATCATGTCATCTGCAAAGAGTGAGTTTTGCTTTTTCCTTACCATTTTGGATGCCTTTTATTTCTTGTCTGATTGCTGTGGCTAGGACTTCCTGTACTTTGTTGAATAAAAGTGGTGAAGGTGGAAATCCTTGTCTTATTCTTGACCAGGAAAAATGTTTTCATTTTTCAACATTGGGTGTGATGTTAGCTGTACATTTTTCATATAGATAGTCCTTGTTATGTTGAAGGATGTTCTCACTCAACCCACTTTGTTAAGAATTTTATCATGAATGGATGTATTTTGTCAAATGCTTTTTTCTGCATCTACAAGATGATCATATGTTTTTTATCCTTCCTCTTGTTAATGTGATATATCATGTTGACAGTTTTGTGAATATTGAACCACTCTTGCATCTTTGGACTAAATTCCACTTGATCATGATGAACGATATAGTTTAAGCATTGTTGAATTCATTTTGTTAATATTTTGTTGAGAATTTTGCATCTATTTTCATTTCAGATATTGGCCTATAGGTATTTTTGGTTTTTGTTTTTGTTTTGGATTAGGGTACTGTCTTTGTCTGGTTTTGGTATCTGGGTGATGCTGACCTCATGGAATGAATTTGAATTTTTTCTTCCTCTTCTACTTTTTGAAATACTTTGAGAAGAGTAAATGTTAACTCTTCTTTAAATGTTTGGTAGAGGGGTGCGTGGGTGGCTCAGTCGGTTAAGTATCTGACTTCGGCACAGGTCATGATCTCACAGTTCATGAATTCGAGCCCCGCATCGGGCTCTGTGCTGATAGCTAGCTCAGAGCCTGGAGCCTGCTTCAGATTCTGTATCTTCCTCTCTCTCTGACCCTCCCCTGCTCATGCTCTCTCACTCTCTCTCTTTCTCTCTCTCTCTCTCTCTCTCAGAAATAAATAAAACATTTTTAAAAATTTTAAAAAATAAAAATAAATGTTTGGTAGAATTCACCTGTGAAGCCACATCTTATCCTGGGCTTTTGTTTGTTGAAAAATTTTGATTACTGATTGAATTCATTACTAGCAATAAGTCTATTTAAATGTTTTATTTCTTCTTGATTCAGTTTTAGAACATTGTATGTTTCTAGGAACTTATTCATTTTTTTTCTAGGTGGTCCAATTTGTGGCATATAATTTTTTGTAGTGGTCTCTTATAATCCTTTGTATTCCTCTGTTATCACATGGTTATTATTTCTCTTCCTTCATTTCTGATTTTGAGTCCTCTCTTGTTTTTCCTTGATGAGTCTGGATAAAGGTTTATCAATTTTGTTCATCTTTTCAAAGAACCAGCTCTTGGTTTCATTGGGGTTGTGTGTGTGTGTGTGTGTGTGTGTGTGTGTGTTGTCTCTATTTCATTTATTTCTGCTCTAATCTTTATTAATTCCTTGCTTTTACTAGCTTTGGGCTTTGTTCTTATTTTTCTAGATCCTTTAGGTATATTGTTGGGTTGTTTGAGATTTCTCTTGTTTCTTGAGGTAGGCCTACAGCACTTTAAATTTCCCCCTTATAACTTCCTTTTCTGTGTCCCAAAGATTTTGGACTACTGTGTTTTGTGTCCATGTATTTCTAAAATTCCCTTTTGATTTCTTCCTTGACACATTCATTGTTTAGTATCATGTTATTTAGCCTCCATGTGTGTTTTTCTTTCTAGATATTTTCTTGTAATGGATTTCCAGTTTCATACTGTTCAGGTCAGAGAAGATGCTTGATATAACCTAAAACTACTTAAATTTGTTGAGACTTGCTTTGGGGCCCAATATGTGTTCTATTATCCTAGAGAATGTTCCATGTGCACTTGAAAAGAATGTGTATTCTGTTCTTGGATGGAATGTTCTGTATATATGTTAGGTCCATCTGGTCTAATGTATTGTTCAAAGCGATTGTGCCTTGTTGATTTTCTTTCTGGATGATCTATCCATTGATGTAAGTAGGGTGTTAAAGTCCCCTACTATTATTGTACTGTTGTCAGGTACTCCCTTTATGTCCACTAATGTTTGCTTCATGTATTAGGTGCTCCAAGGTTGTATGCATAGATATTTACAATAGTTATATCCTCTTGTTGGATTAATCCCTTTATGTAGTATCCTTCTTTGTCTCTTATTATAGTCTGTGTTAGACGAGATCGGGCATGTTCAAGGTGGTATGACTGTAAACTGTTATAGTCTATTTTAAAGTCTATTTTGTCTAAGTATTGCTATCCTGTGCCCCCACCCCCACCTTCCATTTGCATATGTTTTTTCCATCCCTTCACTTCCAGTCTGTATGTGTCTTTAGGTCTGCAGTTAGTCTCTTGTAAGCAGCAAATAGATGGGTCTTATTGTTGTTTTAATCCATTCAGTCATCCTTTGTCTTTTGATTGGAACATTTAGTCCATTTACATTTAAAGTAATTATTGGTGACTATATGCTTATTGCTGTTTTGTTAATTTTTTTTCTGATTGTTTTTGTAGCTCTTCTCTGTTCCTTTATCTCTTGCTTTCTTCCCTTGTGGTTTGATGATTTGTGTTGATGTTTTTGCTTGCATTTCTTTCTTTTTATTTTGGTGTGTCTATTATAGGTTTTTGATTTGTGATTTCCATTGGGTTCGTGTACAACATCTTATAGTAGGCTTTATTCAGTTGATGGTCGCTTATGTTCTTTTAAAAAAATTTTTAGTGTTTTTTTATTTATTTCTGAGAGAAAGAGAGAGAGAGAGAGATAGCATGAGCAGGGGAGGGTCAGAGAGAGAGGGAGATACAGAATCTGAAACAGGCTCCAGGCTCTGAGCTAGATGTCAGCATAGAGCCCAACACGGAGCTTGAACCCACAAACCATGAGATCATGACATGAGCCGAAGTCAGACACTCAACCAATTGAGCCACCCAAGTGCCCTAATGGTCACTTATGTTCTAACACATTCTAAAAGCACAAAATTTCTACTCCCCCGTCCATGTTCTATGTATGTCATCTTTTGCGTTTTATTTTGTGCATCTCTTGACTGATTTTTGTGGGTATAATTAGTATTATTACTTTGATGTTTTAACCTCCATACTGGCTTTATATAAGTGATTAAACTACCTTTACTATAGGTTTGCTACTATCTATAAATTTCTTTCATAATTTTCCTGTATTTAGGGCCTTTTCTTTCCACTTAAAGTATCTCCTTTAATGTTTTTGTAAGGCTGGTTTAGTGTGGAGCAATATTGTTTATTTCTGTTCTGGTCTTTATTATTTATCTTCTGCTGGGATTGGGGTTTCTTTGCTGTTCTGCTTCTGTGAGACCTAAAATCTAACTGACTCCATTTTAGAAAAAGCCTCCATCTTGAGGGTGAACTAGGCCTGAACCCAGTCCCAGGAAAAACCACAGGAAGTACTTAGGCAGCCTGCCCTTAGTTACCTCCCTAGAAATAGCAGCAGTCAATCAGTTTAAAAGAGGCGCCTATGTCCCAAGACGTTCCTGTTGACAGTTGTCAGTCAGGCCAGATGGGCCAAGCCAATCAGGTACTGACAAGACAGCCTGTACTAAAAATCAACCTATCAGGGACTGCCACGCTGGAAAGCTCCTGAATCCCGCTGTAACCGCAGTAAAAAGCCATGCGACCCTGAGTTCAGGGCTCCATACCATCACAGCTGCATTGGAGTCCCTGGTCAAGCTTGAATAAAGACCCTCGTGTGCTTGCATCGGAATCGGCTCCTGGGTGGTCTTTGGGGTTCTCATGATCTGGGCATAACATTTGGGGGCTCGTCTGGGATCCCCAAGAGCCCCAGGACCCCTGAACTGGAGGGTCCACCGGCTGGTAAGAATCTCTTTCTGTTGTGTTCGTCTGTGTGACTCTGGTCTTGAGACAAATCTGTATTAAGCGACCAAAAGTGGTTAAGGTGGACGCGCTGGGGGCCACGGTCGCGGGAGACCTGGAAGACGTTCCGGGCTCCTTCTGTATCGGAGGGGACGAAGTGTCCAGCGGACTGCCCCTAAGCTATATTCTGTATTGATCCAGAAGGACGAGGCGGGTTGCTCCCACGAAACAGCCAAGAGCCGCCGTCCCGGTTTCAGTTCCTTTCCCCACACAGCGAACTTTGTTATCTGTCTGTGTGTGTGTGTGTCTGTGGCTGTCGGTTGTGTATATTGGACTTTTATTACTGGGTGACTGAGACTGACGAGATGGGACAGATACCCTCTACACCCCCAGACCTGTTGCTCGCTCATTTTAAAGAAGTTAGAGCTCGAGCGCACAATCTCTCCGTGGAAATTAAAAAGGGAAAGTTTCAAACTCTTTGCACCTCGGAATGGCCAAACCTGAACGTTGGTGGCCTCCGGAGGGAATTTTTAACAGGGATAACATCTGCCGAGTAGAACAGCAGGTCTTTCGGCCCTACATGGGCCACCCGGACCAGGTTCCATACATTGTAGTCTGGACTAATTTGGTGGATGATCCTCCTCCATGGCTTAAACATTTTTTACCTCCCCAGGTGTCGCCGTCCTCTGCATCGACCCCTGTTTTAGTTACTTCTGAGAAACAAGCGCCACACCGAAAGGCTGACTCCCAACAACCTGAGTCTAAACCCTTGGTTCCTCTTTATCCCATTTTGCAGGGAGAAACGGAGGAAGAGTTGATTTTTCCACCTCCATATCATCCCCCTTTACAGACCCCTATCAACGAGACAGCAGCAGTGGCCCCACCACAGCTACCAGCAGAGCCACCAGGTGGCCCCTCGGCCCCAGCCCCAGCCACGGGACCGGATCGAGGCCCCGCCCAGAGGACAAGGAGCCACCGCAGAGCAACCCCGGAAGGACCTGACTCCACTGTCCTCCCCCTGAGGGCCACAGGCCCCCCTGATGCCCAGGACAATCAGCTACACCACTATTGGCCATTTGCCACTAGTGATCTCTATAATTGGAAATCCCAGAATGCTCCCTTTTCTGAGAATCCTAGATCCCTTATTAATTTGTTAGAAACTGTCCTTTTTACTCATCAACCCACCTGGGATGATTGTCAGCAATTGTTGCACGTTCTCTTCACCACTGCGGAATGAGAATGCATCCAGAGTGAGGCCAGGAAATTGGTTCCTGGCCCCACAGGGGTCCCCACAATGGACCAGGCACGTATTGATGCACACTTCCCCCTCACCCGCCCAGACTGGGACTACAACACAGCAGAAGGTAAGGAGAGCCTCCTAGGGTACCGCCAGGCTCTATTGGCAGGTCTCAGGGCTGCAGCTCGCAAGCCCACTGTGGGAGCCCGACAGTGACCACGAGAAAGCATGGTTAGGGACGCGGGGATGTGACTGCACACGGGACTCTCTGCTTGGGCAGATCATGCCTGCAAACAGGACGTTCTGCCAAGAGGCCTGCACACAATGTCCAAGGTTAATGATCTGCTCGCACACGAGAGAACATGCCCTCCTTAGAAATAAGGAGGAGGCTGGAATTGTGGGCAGGCCTCTTAGGAAACATGTTGTGGTCGCTTCCTCCCTTTGCTCCCCCCCGTCCTTGGAATGTGTTTGACTACTTGCCCTTNGGATGAATAATTTGAATCCTCTTGGGCATGTGTCTACCCTAATGGGAACTGTTTTCGCGAATACTTTATTCATAAGACTTTTATGCTGTGTTATTATTTTAGTCTTCCGGTGCTGGTGAAGAAGGCAACAACTAAAAAAGGATAGACAACGCGTTCTCGCCGCTTTACAGTTTGCTATCCCTTCTCAGAAAAAAGGGGGAGATGTGGGAGCCCGACAGTGACCACGAGAAAGCATGGTTAGGGACGCGGGGATGTGCCTGCACACGGGACTTTCTGCTTGGGCAGATCATGCCTGCAAACAGGACGTTCTGCCAAGAGGCCTGCACACAATGTCCAAGGTTAATGATCTGCTCGCACACGAGAGAACATGCCCTCCTTAGAAATAAGGAGTAGACTGGAATTGTGGGCAGGCCTCTTAGGAAACATGTTGTGGTCGCTTCCTCCCTTTGCTCCCCCCTGTCCTTGGAATGTGTTTGGCTACTTGCCCTTATTTGGTAAAGGAATGCGTCTTGTAGATTTCAGTTTGTATCCAGTTACTGGGGTGTAAAATAAACCGCAAGGGGGGCTTGGGTAGAATTGTTCCTCTGGCCGGAGTTGTGTCTGTGTCTGTCTTTTGTGTGTGTCTTGTCTTTGTGTCATTTCATCCGCAACACCCACTAATATGGCCAAGGTTTATAATATTAGTCAGGGTTCCGAGGAAAGCCCCGCAGCCTTCCCTGAAAGGATAATGGAAGCCTTTCGCCAGTACACTCCAATGGATCTGGAAGCCGAATCCATTAAGTCGGCAGTGGCCATGGCTTTCATTAACCAAGTAGCCCCCAATATCCGCCGCAAGCTTCAAAAATTAGAAAGACTTGGAGAAAAGAGTCTCCAAGATTTAGTGGTTGTGGCAGAGAGGGTATATAATAATAGGGAAAGTGCAGAAGATAAACAAATCAGAGCTGAAAAGAGGCAGAACCGGGACCTGGCAAAGATACTGCTGGCTGCCACAGCAGATCCAGACGACAGAAGATACTGTCTCAAGCAACTGGCCTCCCTAGAACACGGTAAGGAGGAAACCAAAAGAGATGGGAGAAGACCCCATGTGGGCCGCAATCAATGTGCCTATTGCAGACAAGAGGGGCACTGGGTCAAGGATTGTCCCAACAAGAAACCGAGACCTAAGTCCCCCATCCTAGTTATGGGTGAAGACAGTGATTAGAGGGGACGGGGTTTTGTGCCCCTCCCCAAGCCTAGGGTAACCTTACAAATGGAAGAGAAATCTCCAGACTTTCTGGTCAATACAGGGGCCCAGCATTCTGTGCTGCTACAGCCCGGGGGCCCACTGTCAGCCAAAAGGTCATGGGTCCAAGGAGCGACCAGAGTCAAGCAATATCCATGGACTACCCGAGGAACTGTGGATTTGGGCGTGGGTCAGGTATCCCACTCATTTATGGTCATCCCAGAATGCCCCTTTCCCCTTCTGGGCCGTGATTTATTGACAAAACTGGGGGCACAAATCCATCTCTCCCCTGAGGGAACAAAAGTGTTGGGTCCCTGGCGCTGGCCTGTGGCCTACCTTTCCAAGAAACTGGACCCAGTGGCATCCAATTGGCCACCATGTCTCCGCATGATTGTAGCTGTGGCCCTGCTGGTTAAGAATGCAGATAATGAAATCTGGCCATGTGTNTGGAAACTAATTTGAAAAAAAAATATTTTTAAAAAAAAAAAAAAAAAAAAAGAATGCAGATAAATTGTCTATGGGGCAAGAGCTGGCCGTCACTACCCCTCATGCAATAGAGGGAGTTCTAAAGCAACCAAAGCAACCAGCAGATCGATGGCTCAGTAATGCCCACATGACCCATTATCAGACTGTTACTCAACCCTACCAGAATTATTTTCCAGGCCCCGGCCGCCCTGAACCCAGCTACATTGTTGCCTGACCCGGACTTACAGGCTCCCCTCCATGACCGTGCCAAGATCCTGGCCCATATTCATGCCACCCGTCCAGACCTGCAGGACATCCCGTTGCCAGACACGGAAGTCACCTGGTACACAGATGGCAGTAGCTTCATACAACAAGGACTGAGGTATGCCAGGGCCGCAGTGGTATCCACCGAAAAAGTCATTTGGGCAGCGCCCCTGCCAGCCGGGACCTCAGCACAGAAGGCTGAGCTAATTGCGCTTACTAAAGCTTTAACTCTGGGGGAGAGAAGAAATAAATGTCTACACAGACAGTCGATAAGCCTTCGCCACCGCTCAGGTCCATGGGGCAATTTATAGAGAAAGGGGGCTCCTCACGGCCAAGGGAAAGACTATTAAGAATAAAGAAGAAATCCTAGCTCTCCTCAAAGCTTTATGGCTCCCAAAGAAACTAGCTCTCGTCCATTGTCCAGGCCATCAAAAGGACATAACTGAGATGGCCAGAGGCAACAATATGGCCGATCGGGCTGCTAAAGAAGCAGCCCTCAAGGGCACCCCGGCCCTGACAGTCAAACTCATAGATCCGGGGGACCCCAACCTACCAGAGATTCCTCGTTATTCACTCGAGGACCTACAATGGATTAAAGGACTACCTATGACCTAATGCCTTAAGGGCTGGTGGAGGTCCTCGGATAACAAAATCATCCTGCCCGAAGAAATGGGAATAAGGGTCTGTCAAAAATACACTGAGCATCCCACATGGGACAGAGAAGACTACAAGACCTGATTAGACAGTCACACATTAAAATTAAAGAAGCCAACTCCAAAACTGAACAAATCGTCAGCAAATGCAGAGCCTGTCAACTGACCAACGTTACCCGGAACCCCCATAATCTTGGAACACGTCTAAGAGGAAGACGCCCAGGGGCCTACTGGGAAACTGACTTCACTGAGGTAAAACCTAGCAGGTATGGCTACAGGTACTTACTGGTCTTTGTAGACACTTTTTCAGGATGGACTGAAGCGTATCCCATCAAACACGAAACTGCACATGTGGTGGCAAAGAAGCTGCTAGAAGACATCCTACCAAAGTATGGATTTCCTCAGATGATAGGGTCAGACAATGGACCGGCTTTTGTGTCCAAGGTAAGTCAGAGCCTAGCCATGACCCTGGGGATTGATTGGAAATTACACTGTGCTTACAGACCCCAGAGCTCAGGACAGGTAGAAAGAATGAATAGAACCCTAAAAGAGACGCTTAACAAATTGGCCCTTGAGACTGGCCGTGACTGGGTGGTCCTCCTCCCCTTTGCCCTATATAGGGTGCATAATTCCCCGTATCAAATGGGATTGACTCCGTTTGAGATCATGTTTGGTAAAGCACCCCCTATCATACCCCACCTACAGCATGAGGCCATTGAGTTCAAAGAAGCCCATCTCCTCCAAGACCTCAGAGGCCTCCAGTGGGTTCATAAACGTGTTTGGCCTAAACTGCGTGCCCTCTATGAAACAGGTCCACCACCGGAGCCACACAGGTACCGCCTGGTGACTGGGTCTATGTGAAGAGACACCGCCAGGGCAACTTAGAATCACGCTGGAAGGGACCTTATGTTGTGCTACTGACCACCCCAACGGCCCTAAAGGTAGGCGGCATTGCTGCCTGGGTCCACTACACCCATGCCAAACCAGCTGACCCGTTTGCCAACAAGGATGACTACCTCGCTCCAAATCCAGACTGGAAGGCCTTCAAGGACCCAGAGAATCCACTAAAGCTCAAACTACAGCGGAAAACATGAATTATAACATCCCTGACTGGGTCAAGCTACCTGATGCGGGTCAGGAGAGAGCCTATCTCTACTCTCACCCTGACCATCCTTCTGGGCCTAGGAGTGACAGGAGCAGGGACTGGTATTTCAGCCTTAGCAACCCAAAGTAAAAGCTATCAGGACTTAAGAATGGCCATAGACATTGACATCCAGAACCTAGAAAACTCCATTGCCCATTTACAAGAATCCCTGACCTCACTAGCAGAGGTAGTACTGCAGAACAGAAGGGGCTTGGGCCTTTTATTCCTCCAGCAAGGGGGATTATGTGCTTGTTGGAGGCCGGATCCGGCAGGTCCAGGGGTCCCTGAAGGATGGACGGTGTCGGCAAGAGAGAGAGTGAGAGAGCCCCGAGATCCTTTCTGATCACCAGGCAGGCATCTCCGTCCTGTCGGTTTTGGTGTCTTTATTTATAGGTCAAATGTTAACATGGCATCAGGAAATGGAATTTTTACAATGGATAGCTCTTTGTGATAAGATGTTTTTGGAATATGTACAGAAACAGGTTTTACAGAAGTCTTCTTGCAGAACTGCTCCAATTATAGTGAGGTTGAGTAACTAAGAAAATAACAAGGTGTTCACATTTTAATAACGTTAAGATTAAGTCATAGGTTTGTAGATACTCTTATCCATCCTCATCACAGCTGCCAGGGTAAGGAAGGTGTTTGTGGAATGTAGGCCTTGGGGAAGGGGCTGCTATACACCATCAGTTAGCAAAGGTGTATGTACTAACTTGTCTTCTGCCCTTATCTGTTCCTTCTCTCTAAGTTAGGCTCTTTGTCTCCGGGCAAGACTTGATTTTCCAGTTATATTCTTTATGGCACCGGAGAGCCAACCATACCTTTAAAGAGTTTAGCTTATTTCCAATACATAGAATAGCCTCTTCGAGTGCATTTACCTTTGTGTCTACTTTTATGATTTCTTGAATAGCTAGGGCATGAGAGACATTTTTGGTTAGTTGATTTACATGTTGAGCTGTATGAACATCCTGGACTAACGCAACAGTAGAAACAGAATTGTACATGTAAAGGTCAATCTTTTATGAGTAAGGGTCATTAGCCTGTTCATAGCTCAAGGGAAAGTATGGAGGGAAACAGGACCTTCTGGAGACACGATGTCTGTTCCCATAATCAAAAGAAGAAGTTCCCACAATAAGTTCCTTCACAAGGTGCAATCATCATACCAGGGCTGGAATAAGGGGACAAGTCACTCCCGATATTGATCAACAAGGTACCTTAGGGGTCAGTGCTCAAGCAGAGAGGATTGAGTGGGGGTGGATATCGGTCGCCATCCGACTGGCAAGAGAACGTGCAAACCTGCCCCAACCTCACCAGGAGTCCTCTCGACTAGTGGGCCCAGAATGGCTCCCAACATGTGCTGCCCTCAGGGAAGAATGCTGTTTTTATGTTGATCATTCAGGGGTAGTCAAAGAATCTCTGGCTAAGGTAAGAGAAGGCCTAGCCAGAAGAAAACGAGAGTATGAGCTGAACCAGAGTTGGGTTCGAGAAATGGTTTAACAGCTCCCCTTGGCTAACTACCCTGATTTCTACTTTATTAGGCCCCCTACTGATTTTATTGTTGTTACTAACCTTTGGACCTTGCATCCTTAATAGACTGGTTACATTTATGAAAGAACGCTTGGGGGCCATCCAATTAGTGGTCCTCCGGACACAATACCAACATCCCCAAAACATAGATAGGCCTGGTGACCTCGAGCTCCTAGAGGACCCGTGATTGGGTCCATAGAAGTCTCAAGAAAAGAGGGGAATGTGAGACCTAAATCTAATTGACTCCACTTTAGAAAAAGCCTCCATTTTGAGGGTGAACTAGGCTCGAACCCAGTCCCAGGAAAAACTGCAGGAAGTACTTAGGCAGCCTGCTCTTAGTTGCTTCCCTAGCAACAGCAACAGCCAATCAGTTTAAAAGAGGCGTCTATGTCCCAAGACGCTCCTGTTGGCAGTTTGCAGTCAGGCCAGATGGGCCAAGCCAATCGAGTACTGACAAGACAGCCTGTACTAAAAATCAACCTATCAGGGACTGCCATGCTGGAAAACTCCTGAATCCCACTGTAACCGCAAAGCCCTGCGACCCTGCGTTCGGGGCTCCATACCATCACCGCTGCTTTGGGATACGTTGGAGTCCCTGGTCGAGCTTGAATAAAGACCCTCGTGTGCTTGCATCGGAATCGGCTCCTGGGTGGTCTTTGGGGTTCTTGCAATCTGGGCATAACACTTCTAGTTCCTTTAGGTGTGCTGTTAGATTTTTGTATTTGGGATTTTTCTTGTTTCTTGAGATAGGCCTGGATTGCAATGTATTTTCCCCTTAGGACTGCCTTTGCTGCATCCCAAAGGGTTTGGATTGTTGGGTTTTCATTTTCATTTGTTTCCATATATTTTGTAATTTCTTCTTTAATTGCTTGGTTGACCCATTCATTCTTTCATAGGAGTTCTTTAACCTCCATACATTTAGAGGTTTTCCAAACTTTTTCCTGTGGTTGATTTCAAGTTTTATAGCATTGTGATCGGAAAGTGTGCATGGTATGATCTCAGTTCTTTTATATTTATTGAGGACTGTTTTGTGACCCATATGTGATCTATCTTGGAGAATGTTCCATGTGCACTCGAAAAGACTGTATATTCTGCTGCTTTAAGATGAAGAGTTCTAAATATATTTATCAATTCCATCTAGTCTAGTGTATCATTCAGGGCCATTGTTTCTTTATTGATTTGCTGTCTAGGTGGTCTGTCCATTGCTGTAAGTGGAGTATTAAAGTCCCTTGCAATTACAGCATTCTTACCAATAAGATTGCTTAGGTTTGTGATTGTTTTATATATTTGGGTGCTTCTGAATTTGGTGCATAAGCATTTATAATTGTTAGCTCTTCTTGATGGATATACCCCATAATTATTATATAATGCCCTTCTTCATCTCTTGTTAGTCTTTAGTTTAAAATCTAGTTTGTCTGATAGAAGTATGGCTATTCTAGCTTTCTTTTGACTTCCAGTAGCATGATAGATGGTTCTCCATCCCCTCACTTTCAATCTGCAGGTGCCCTCAGGTCTAAAGTGGGTCTCATAGATAGCAAATAGATGGGTCTAGTTTTTTGGTTTTTTTTTTTTTCACATTCTGACACCCTGTGTCTTTTGATTGGAGCATTTACTCCATTTACATTCAGTGTTATTATTGAAAGATATAGATTTAGATTCATTGTGTTATCAGGTTTCATGCTTATAGTGATGTCTCTGGTCCTTTGTGGTCTTTGCAACACTCACAGGGTCCCCCTTAGGATCTCCTGTAGAGCTGGTTTAGTGGTGATGAATTCCTTCAGTTTTTGTTGGGGAAAACCTTTATCTCTTCTCCTAGTCTGAATGACAGGCTTGCTGGAGAAAGGATTCTTGGCTGTATATTTTTCCAATTCATCACATTGAATATTTCCTGCCACTCCTTTCTGGCCTGCCAAGTTTCAGGAGATAGGTCTGATACTACCCTTATATGTCTACCCTTGTAGATTAAGGCCCGTTTATCCCTAGCTGCCTTCAGAATTCTCTTTTTATCTTTGTATTTTGCCAGTTTCACTATAATATGTTGTGCAGAAGATTAAGTTACATCTGAAGGGAGTTCTCTGTGCCTCCTGGATTTCAATGTCCATTTCCTTCACCAAACTGAGGAGGTTCTCAGCTATGATTTGTTCAAGCACACCTTTCTCTTCTTCTAGACCTCCTGTGATATAGGTATTGTTTCATTTCATTGAATCACTTAGTTCTCTAATTCTTCCCTCGTGATCCAGAATATTTTTAATCTCTCTTTTTCTCAGCTTCATCTTTTTCCATAATTTTATCTTCTATTTCACCTATTCTACCCTCTGCCTCTTCAGTTCCCGCTGTCACCACCTCTAATTTATTTTGCACCTCATTTACAGCATTTTAAAATTCATCATGACTATTTTTTAGTTCCTTGATCTTTGCAGCAATCAATTCTTTGCTGTCTTCTATGCTTTTTTTCAAGTCCAGTAATTAATCTTATGTCTATTATTTCTAGATTCTTGTTCAGTTATATTGCTTTTATCTGTTTTGAGCAATTCTTTAGCTGTCATTTCTTCCTGGAATTTCTTTTGAGGAGACTCTCTTGTTTCATCATATTGGCTAGTTTTCTGTCCCTCATGTGTTTTAAAAGCTTGTTATACACCCTACACCTGTGAGCACTACTATATTAAAGAGGGGTCATACACTGTCCAGGGCCTGGCTGTTCAGGAGGTGTTTTTTGGAGTGTGTTAACTTGCTCTCTGTTTTTGTGACTTTGGTTACTTTATATCCCTACTTGATGTTTTGAACCCTCCACTGGATGTGCTTTGAGTTGTTCGTTGAAGTAGCCATGGAAAGGAAAACAAAGAAACAGAAAACAAAAACATGCAAACACACAAACAAAACCCCAAAAACAAAAAAACAAAAACACCAGCTACAAGTAAACAACAAGGTGGAGGCAGTGCAGATGGAAGAGGCCTTATCCTATACAAAGAGAGAAATGACAGGGGTGGGGAAAAAGAAAAAATAAGAATTGAGCAGAGAAACTATACAGCTTAATCCAGAGAGAAAGAGGAAGGAAAATAAAGAAGGAGGCGGGGAGAAAGAAAAAATAATGTCCAGACAGAGAAACTATATGGCTTATTCCAGAGGGAGAGAGAGAGAATGGAGAATAAAGAAGGCGGTGAGGAACAGGTATCAAGAGAATGGATTATATGTCTGCTTAAACAAACAACCAGAGCAACCAGACTAGAGGAGGGAAGAGATAAGGAGAAAAGGAAGAAAGAATGTATTTATATAATAAGAACTATCTGAGAATTAAACCAAGCAATGCATCAGTGCTGGTCTGGAGGAAGGGCTGTCTGTTCCTCAGCAGCTATCCAGCTCCAATAGATACGCAGTCACCAGGCACCGAGGGGCGTTGTTTGGTGTAGGTGGGTCCTGCCTCCACTGTGGGACTGCTGTCCTATCCTTGAAGTCCCGACTTGATGGGGGTGGGGAGAAAAATGGCGACCTCCTGCCTCTCCCCCCACCCTCCCATCACTCCTCCATGGACCAGTGATTCAAACCACTCTGTTCAAGCCGTTCTCACTGGGTTGCAGGTGCAAAGGAGGCGGTTTGTCCCACTTTGCACACTCCCGAGCCCGGCGCTTGGCTGGAATCCGCTCTGTGCACCCTGGTACTGGGAAGTGATGCTCAGCACCGCCCAATATGTGGTCTCTGGCTGGCAGATGCAGGCAGGCTTTGTCCTGTCCCACAGCGTTCCAGGGAGGGGATGGCTTTCTCCTACTGTGGACTGCATCCCTGACCTAGCCACCGAGCCAGGGGCTGGCTCCCCTCCTCCCCGTGTGCACCATCAGGACAGCCAGCCCCAGTCTGGAGAAAGCCCAGCGGTTAGAGATTGGACCTTTCTCTGCCCAGTCATTGGCTTTTCTCTTGTCCTGATACAGTCTTATGCTTCCCCAGCTGCTCTTTCTATTCCCTTTGTCTCTATGCAGAAGCGGATCTCTCCCAGTGGCCCATCAGGTTGTCCTGATGGGTCCCTAGAAGTGACTGTCTCTTTGTCACCTGGACTCTTGGAGTTCAATGTCCTTTAGCTTCAACGTTGCTTTGTTTGAGAGACCAGGGAACCTCGGATCCCCCTACTTCTCTGCCATGATTGTCCCTCTCTCCAGAGTCAGTATTTCAACCAAGATTTTGTTGAACTACAAATTCCAAGCTCTCGCCACCAAACTCAATACCTGGGATTTGTTGTCTTCCCACCTTGAGGAATGGTGGCCCCAATAAAATGAGCAGCAGGCAAAAATTTATTATAAGAATAGAAAGTAAAAATAGTATGAAAGCCCTCTTTACAGAGGGAACATTCAGAAGTGAATGCCTGTCAGCTCTGATTTCTATTTAAATCTATCTCTTTGTTGAAGTTCTGAGTTCATATACTCTTTTCTCAAGTCCAGTGAGTATCCTTATGGCCATTACTTGGAGTTTTCAGACATGTTGTTTATATTCATTTTATTTAGCCCTTTTACTATGATTTTTGTGTTGTTCTTTCATTTGGGATGTATTACTATATCTCCTCATTTTATCTAACTCTCTTAGTTTCTATGTATTAAGTAGGTCACCTACAGCTCCTGGTCTTAAAAGTTGTGTCTTTTTTGTAGAAGTCCTGTGTCACCCTGTAGTGTAATCCCTGCTGGTCACCAGAACCAGGTGCTCCTGGGGTATCCCCCGTGTGGGCTGCATGTACCCTACTGTGTGTGGCTGAGCCATGGTGGCCTTCAGCCCAGCCAGCTGCAATGACCTGCTGTCTGCTGTGGGGGCACTGGACAGGGTTCGGTCTCCATGCTGTTGAGAGGCCTGTTTGAGGCCACCACTTTGGGCTCATTGGTAGGTAGGGCTAACAGTCAGACTTGCTGTCTGCAATTAGCTTTTCTGTCACAATCTGGGGCAGGTCTTGCTCCCTGCCTGTTTAACTGAAAGGCTCTCGTTGGTGGGTAGAACTGGCCATCAGACTCACTCTCTGCAGTTAGCGTGCCTGCCACAGTTCAGGCAGCCATTGCTTTGAGAGAGATTACTGAAAGCAGCCAGAGTGGAGGACTGGGAAAACTGATTGTTGGTGGAATAAAATTTTTGTCTTCCTGGTAACCAAGGCTAGGTCTTGGAGAGCTGCAACATGTTAGGCGTTTGCTACTGTTGCATAACAAACCATCTCAGAATTCCATGACATGATAAATAAGCAATTACTATTATGCTTATAGACCAGCTGGGTCTCCTGTGGGTGATTGGTGTGGGCTCCACTCTCCTTTTTTCTTACTCTTCTGGGACCTGTGGGCTAACCAGGGCATGCTCTTCTCATGGTGGTGGCAGAGGTGAAAGAAGGGTGAACAGAAACACACGAGCCTGGCTTCAGAATGAGTAGCCTGTCACCTCCACCCACATTCCATTGGCCAAAGACTACTACCAGTGGGGGTGGGAAATATTCTCCACCTCAAATGTGACTTGGCCGTTTGAGTCACATGGCAAAGTGTACGGATTCAGGGAGGGGGAGAGAATGGGGACAATAGAATTGCCACTTGAGTTTGGTACTTTTCTATTGAATCCTGAGAAGATTCAATATCTTCCTGGAAGAACATGTCTCTTGAGACTGATAGGAAGGAAAAACTGGCTGATGTCTCTTATGCTGGTATGGAAGTCCTTTTGAAAGTTTAGAAACTAAGTTCCATAATGACCAGGGCAGTGACAGTCTGGAGCATTTCCTGTATTCAATAAATGCTTGGTTGATTAAATGATGAAAGAATATACATATAGTTGCAAATCTACATATAGACATAAAGGGATAAAAAAGAATGTATCTACCTATATAGAAAGGGGGTAAAGAGAGTATAACAAAAATACCGAATTGGGAGTCAAGAGACGAGGATTCTTGTGGTGCCTGGGTGGCTCAGTCAAGCGTCCGACTTTGGCTCGGGTCGTGATCTCAGTTTGTGAGTTCAAGCCCCATGCCCGGCTCTGTGCGGACAGCTCAGAGCCTGGAGCCTGCTTCTGATTCTGTGTCTCCCTATCTCTGCTCCTCCCTCACTCACACTCCATTTCTCGCACCCTCAAAAATTAAAAAAAAAAAAAAGGATTCTCATCCTTGCTCTGCTTGTAATCAGCTCTTCTGCAACCTTGTGCAGATTTCTCATTGGTCCTCATGTGAAATGGGGTGATTGGATTAGATGATCTCTAAGGGGCTTCCAATTTCGGTTCCCTAAGCTTCTGAGATTTCCTGTGATTCTAAGTCACCACTTCAGCTACTAGCAGATCCCAGTTCTATTGGCTAGATATACCCACTTTACCTCTGTACCACCAGCTTCCACCTGATGGGCCCTTTAAAAGGCACAGGCTCAGTGCATCTCACTTGCTAGTGTAGACATGGAGTCTGAGCCCTGAAGTGCCCCATGAGCAAGAAGCCTAAGAAACACAATTGGCCACTACCACATGACAGGGGATCATATGGCTGGGCTCAGGATTACTGGTTATGACTGTCTTCTTGGAGCCCACACAGGTCACTCCCTGTGTCCAGGCTTCCTGTGTTAAAGGTGAGCCTGCTACTGGTCTGATTCATTTTTTTGGTGATCTTTATCCTTGAAATTCAGTAATTTTTATAGGATATGCCTAAATCTATGCCTTTGTCCATGATTCCTGCCTAGAATTTAGTGGGCATTTTTTAAATAAATATTTTTATTTATTTCTAGGAGAGAGAGAGACAGCGTGAGCAGGGGAGGGTCAGAGAGAGAGGGAGACACAGACTCTGAAATAGGCTCCAGGCTCTGAGCTGGCAGTCAGCACAGAGCCCGACTCGGGGCTCGAACCCACGAACCGCGAGATCATGACCTAAGCCAAAGTCGGACGCCCAACCGACTAAGCCACCCAGGCGCCCCTAGTGGGCACTTTTAACCTGCACACTCAAGTACTTATTCTAACTAGAGATGTCCGTTATTTTTAAAACGATTTCCTCTCCTCCCAGAATGTCTTTTATTCCTGCATCTGTCCTCAAAGGCTCTCATTTACTCCCTATTTCCATTCGTTTCCTTGTTCTGAATTTTGATGGTTTCTTCCACTCGCTCTCTCAGCCCATGAATGTAGTTCTCAATATTATCATACCATCTTTAAATTTTTCCATCCCACTTTCAAATTCAAAGCTAAAATTATAGAAGTTCTCCCAAAACCCGTGTCTCGTTTTTGGTATTTTGGTCCCTGAAGTGTGGTGTTTCCTGCAGCAGCTCAGTCTCACCACGGGCTTTGTGCTTGTGAGCATTCAGAAACCGTTTGCTGGGCCCCATCCCAGGCACTGCAATGAACCCAAGACTGACTGAATCCCGCTCTCTTGGAGCTATGATGGGTGGTTTTCTTTGCTTTCCTTCCCTGGTTGCTGGATTTCCTCAGGCACTTTGTTTTGTCTACTCTCACCTCTGTACACCTTGGGAGGTGGGACAGATGCTCCTAGAGCAGCAAACTGCGGCTGGTAGGAGGCCTGCAGATTTCTAAGGGCCAGCATTACAGTAACTGGGAGAGTCTCTGTCAGAAACCCGTTCCTCCTGAGCAAGGAAAACTCCGTTGACCCTCTGGGGCGCGCGCACGCACGCATGCACGCACACACACTCACGCCACTCTTCCACAAGTCCTAAGCCTCCCCACCACTTTTGGTCCTTCTTCTACCTTAACGGAGGCAACAGCTGGCACCTGCGCCCTTCTTTGGAGATCTTGGCAGAGCCTGTAGTCCTGCTTCTAGGCCTTACCTGAATGAACCCAGAAGCCATTTTGTTCAGTAGAGATGGGTGAATGGGAGTTGAGAGGAAATAACATTAAAGGTGCCTTCAAGCTGGCCACCTTCACCTTCCAGTGCCTTTGAAACGCCCAGAGTTCGAGAGACCCCCCAAAAACAGACCACCAGAGACCAGAGTCCAAGCCGATTGGCAAGGGTTGTTTATTTGCAGGTTCGAACCCGGACCTCCGCGCATTCGTTGCCGGTGACGCTGAGAGGCCCTGAACAAAGCCTTTGCAGCCTTTTTATAGACAGGAGTAAACAAGTCGTGGGGAGGGACAGGAGATCTCTATGGTTACAGGTTTGTCATTGGTTGATATTTAAATATGAACATATACCATATTTGATTGGTTCCCGCCATCAGGTTTTTGGCGGGATCCAATTACAACATTTAGGATACCTTTGAATTCAGCCAATCATAGAGCGAGTCTAGGGTCTTGTTCGGCGACTAACAGGTTAACTTCTCTCTCCCTAGGCCCTTCCTTCAGTAAGGCGGAGGGTGGCTGCTGGCCTTTCCTGATTGAGTGTTGCCAGGGTAGTGTGGAGGAGTGATGTGGTGGCCAGTTTCTTCGGCCTTGGGCAGTGTGCAGCTGCCTGATAGTTCCGGGGAGGCTGAAACTCAAGCCTTAAGCAATGGTACAGAAGCGGAAGGAGCTAGTTTGTATCTGCAGTTTCCAGCCTTGACTCAAGACCATAGGAATGGTTCTTTTTTTTCTTTTTGATTAGCTGAACTGAGGGCGGTCTGAGGATGGCTTTAGCCTTGAACAGTCTGAGGCTTTTCCTGGGACTGGGGCTACATGCAGCCCGAGGTTTCTCTTAATGGAGGACTTAATTTTTGGCTCTTCACCTTCTGTCAGTCCCCAGGGGCTATGTTAGGGAGCTCTTCCTAGAGAGAACTGGAGTCAACACAATTCAGGTTGAGCTGGGACGGAGACTGTTAGCCATAGGCGGCAGTGACTAGATCTCATGACCATCCTGGGTCTCCACTCCTGTAGCTGTACGCTACGGGAGCCAGACCAGATTTCTTAGGTGCCTCCAGCACTACAAACCAACTGGCTTATGCCTTACTAAATGTCTACAATACCAGAAGAGGCCAGGGGATAGTTCTCCACTTCATTAGTCTTACACATGTTCTGGGTGCCCTGTGAAGACACTTCCCACTTTTCTTGCCAGGACAGGCTATAATGGTCAGCGCTTATGCTCCATAAATATGCCTTGACTGAAAGGGCTACATGATCTAATGTCTCCAAAATACTTCCCAGCTGAAAAGTACCCTCCTAGTCCCTGAGACAGCCAAGTTATTTATCTAAATCAGTTTGCGTTCCAAAGTTTTGAGCCCAGGTGGGGTTTTTGCTTAAAGTCCCAGAAAAGCATTCGGCTTATTCTCAAACATCAGAATCACAGGAAGCTCTTGTTAGAAACACCTTACCCCAAATCTGAGGCAGAATCTCTGGTGGGGCCCAGAATTCTGCATTAAAATTTTTTCTTAAATGTTTTATTTAGTTCTGAGAGAGAGAGAGAGAGAGACAGCATGAGCAGGGGAGGGTCAGAGAGGAAGACACAGAATCTGTAACAGCCTCCAGGCTCTGAGCTAGCTGTCAGCACAGAGACCAACACGGGGCTCGAACCCACAAACCGTGAGATCATGACCTGAGCAAAGTTGGACGCTTAACCGACTGAGCCACCCAGGCGCTCCCAGAATTCTGCATTTTAAATGCATGGTCAGGGCAGGGCCTCTGATTTCATTACCTAGTGGGCCCTGGATGAGCTTCTGCAGCAGAGCAGGTAGCGCGTATTTGTGGCCAGAGCTTATACCTGTGAAGGGCAGGCGTGGTGACTCAACGGGAATGGAATGCCCCAAGATGTCTCACTGGACCTGAAAAACATGTTACCAGTTTGGTAGTTCTCAGCATGCTTCTCAATGTGCTGATGGAGTAAGGACAGAGAGCCTTCAGCTGCAATGGCCACAGTGGCCCTCTACTAAACAAGGCCTTGAACATGCAGAATGAGGCCACCTGTTGCAAAATGATCACCTGAGCTCATACCCTTCTGTCCTCTAAGACACTTCCTGAAAAGATGAAAGAAAATATACAGAATGGGGAAAAATCTGTCACTACTGGAAAAGAGGGATCATGTAGAAATTCAGAACTTGTGGGAAAAAATAGTGTATTAGGGACCCGAGGGAGAGGGGCTGCTCAACTGGTTATGGCACATGCATGAAGGTGGGGTCTGTAAAGATGGACGTCCCTGGCCCTACCTGAGCAGAAACCCAGAAATGTTGATAACAGTGTCAGCTGTTGCTGGGCTTTCTCTATTTCTGGTGAAGGCAGACTTCCTTATCAATGGCAGTTGGGATAGTTGTACAAACCTTCAAACGGACCCTTCGATGTCGTGACACTACTATCTTTAAATAAATGACAGAGCAGCTTGTCCACTTGTAATCCAAGTAAGGCACGAGGAGTCTGTGCCTGCCTCAGCACAGGTCCACGAGTACTGCCCATGGCTGCAAGCAAAGTCAGGTATTGGCTTCAGGGTCGTAGCTACCACCATCACCTGGCCCACTTCCTTTCTCCCTTTGGATACCTCGACTGTCCCTTTTAAATAGACAAGTAGAATAGCAAATATTATTTGGGCATCACATAAGACCCAGAATAAAGGACAATATGAAATATTGTACTGGTTTGGGCCTTTTGAGGTCTTAAAAATTTTTGTGTCACAACACTTAAAAGAATCAAAGTCGGATCTAGACATGGGGTGGGGGTGGGGGGCAATGTTCAAATATGAAAGACCCCAACACAGGCAGGACTGTGATTGCCTAACCAATATCAGTCTCAATAAAAAAAACCAAAAAAAAAACCTTGAAAATAAATTTATTATAGTAACAATGCAGTGATTACTCATCATTCAGTATTTCCTAAAGACTGTGAGAAATCTAGAAGTCATTCCAACACAGAACCCACGAAAGAATCCAATCAAATGCTGATTATTTCACGCTATGCATCTCAGGAGATCATGTATCTTCAAGGTCTTCACAAACATGTATCCAAGACACTCAAATTCCAAGTCTACTCAAATAAGCTTGCCAAGCAGCTTTTCGGTACAACTCAGCTGCTTCCAGACGATTAGATGACATTATTATGCCCCGGCCTACAATGATGATATCGGATCCTCGTTTGCCAATAACTTCTTGTGGACTATTATACTGTTGGCCAAGATTATCCCCTGCAAAAACACAAAAGTCACTGTTTGTTAATAATAAGGAAAAAAATTCAAGAAACTGATTAGACGACTTTTCTGAAAAAGTACCTAACCAACTTTAGATCAGTATGTGCTATTGCTTTCCATGCCCCTTCTGGACAGCAAATGAGTAGAAGCAAGTGAAGTGACTCTTTGGATAGGCGAGAGACTCCCAAGGCAGAGAACGATGCCAGGCAACTCCTCTTCAGTGTCTAATTTTAGAGCAATTATAGTTTAATAGTATTAAAAAAAACATAAATCTTCCATGTTGTCAAGAAAGGTCCATTACCAAAATAACAAACCCAATAAAAACTGACCTTGCAATCAGACATTTATACTATAGATCTCAGAATTGCTTGACACTGTTGAAAAATTCCTCAAAAACCTCTAATCTGACCACAACCAAAGTTGAGTCTTTCTGCCACCCATTGTGCCAGACTATGTACAAATCCTAATTCTTAATTTTGACTACCGCCTTTCATACTCTATCACAATCTAACTTAAATAATTTGTTTTTTTTTTTTTTTTTCATGTTTCTTTGAGAGACAAAGAATGAGTGGGGGAGAAACAGAATCTCAGCAGGCTCCACACTGTCAGTAGAAGCCACATGTGGGGCTTGATCTCATGAACTGTTGAGAAGAAATCAAGAGTTGGAGACTTAAGTGACTGAGCCTCCCAGGCACCCCAATGTTTTTTTAATTAAATATAATTACACAAAATATCCTAGGATTCAGGTGTACATGATTCAACATTTTTATACATTAGGAACTGATCCCCAAAATTAGTCGTTACTATCACCATATAGTAATGACAATATTGACTATTATCTGTACATTACACCATAGTTTATATCTAGAAGTCTACCTCTTAATCTCCTCTTCACCTATTTCATCCATTCCCCTTCATCTATTTCATCCATCTGTTGAGTTACTCCCTCAACTAGTAACTAACACTTTGGTTCCTGTATCTATGAGTCTGTTTCTGCTTTGATTTTTTTAAGATTCTAATGTAAGTGAAATAATCAGGTACTGGTCTTTGACTTATTTCACTCGGCATAATACCCTCAAGGTCCATTTGTCAAATAACAAGACTTCACCTTTTTTTTTTCCCCATTATAGATATATATCACATCTTCATTCATCTACTGACAGATACTTAGGTTGCTTCCTCATCTTGACTATTGTAAATAATGCAGCAATGAACATATGGGTGCACCTCTCTCTTCAAATTGGTACTTTTCTTTTAATATCCAGAACTAGAATTCTTGGATCAGATGACAGCTGTATTTTTATTTTTTTGAGAAACTAGTACTATTTTCCACCATGGCTGTACCAATTTACATTCCTACAAACACTAGTGGACTAAGGTTCCCTTTTCTCCACAACTTTATGAACACTTGCTATTTCTTGTCTTTCTCACATCAGCCATTCTGACTGGCATGAGGTATTATCTATCTCATTATGGTTTTGATTTGTACTTCCCCTGATGATTAGTGATGCTGATGTCTTTTCATGTACCTGTTGACCACCATCTACACGTCTCCTTTGGAAAAATGTCTATTCAAGCCCTTTGCCCATTTTTTAATCAAGGTTTTTTTTTTTTTTATAAAATGTTTAAGTTCTTTATATACTTTGGATATTAACCTTTAATACTTACCTGATGTATGATGACTTCCAAATTCTTTCTCCTATTCAATGGGTGCATTTTCCTTTATTTGATGGTTTCCTACACTGTCCAAAAACTTTTTAATTGGACGTAATCCCATTTTAGTTTTTGTTGCCTTTGCCTAAGAGACTGATCCAAAAAATACTGCTAAAAGAGCTTACTGCCTATGTTTTCTTCTTAGAAGTTTCTAACTTTAGGCCTCACATTCAACTTTAACACATCTTGAATTTATTTTTGTGGATGATGTAAGAAGTGGTCCAGTTTCATTCTTTTCCATGTAGCTGTACAGTTTTCCCAGCACCATTTATTAAAAAGACTAAGAGGTGCCTGGGCGGCTCAGCTGGTTAAGCATCCGACTTTGGTCATAATATTGCAGTTCACAAGTTAGAACCCTGCATCAGGCTATGTGCTGATGGCTCAGAGCTGGAGCTGGCTTCAGATTCTGTGTCCCCTTCTCTCCCCAACCCATTCCGTGCTCACACTCTCTTGCTCTCAAAAATACTTTTTAAAAATGTTTCTTTTCCCCATTGTGTATTCTTCTTGTCTCCTTTGCCACAGATTAATTGACCACAGAATAGTGGCTTTATCTTTCTGCTCTCCATTCTATTCCATTGATCTATATGTCTGTTTCCATGCCAATACTATACTAATTCATTTACTATGGCTTTGTAATTAGAGTTTGAAATCAGGGAGCATGAGACTTCCTGCTTTGTTCCTCTTCCTCAATTCTACTTTGGCTATTTGAGGTCTTTTGTGGTTCTATACAAATTTTAGGATTTTTTGTTCTAGTTCTGTAAAAAAAAAAAATGTCTTTGGTATTTGATGGAGATGTACTGAATCTGTAGATTGCTTTGGGTAGAATGGACATTTTGTAATTCCTTAAATCCATGAGCACAGAATACTTTTCTATACATTTGTATCATCTTCAAATTCTTTCATCAATATGTTAACGGTTTTCAGAGTACATGTCTTTCATTTCCCTTGACTGAATTTATTGCTAGGTATTTTATTCCTTTGGATGCAATTGTAAATGAGTTTTCTTCTCTTTCTGATAGCTTATTAGTGCATAGAAACACAACTAATTTCTGCATGTTAGTTTTGTATCCTGCAACCCTACTG
Organism: Crocuta crocuta; assembly: GCF_008692635.1. Taxonomy (NCBI): domain Eukaryota; kingdom Metazoa; phylum Chordata; class Mammalia; order Carnivora; family Hyaenidae; genus Crocuta; species Crocuta crocuta. The sequence continues at coordinate 3,225,878 of NW_027530544.1, read as the reverse complement.
AGCTCATTTATTCTAATAGTTCTTTGGTGGACCTTCTGGATTCTCTGTAGAGACATACCTTGTTTTACTGCATTTCACTTTACTGTGCCTTGCAGATATTGCAATTTTTTCCCCCAAATTGAACGTTTGAGGCAACCTTGTATTCAGCAAGTCTATTGGCTTGATTTTTCCAATAACCTGTGCTTACTTTGTATCTCTATCACATGCTGGTACCTGTCACAATATTCAAACTTTCATTATTGCTATATTACAGTAATCTGTGATCAGTGATCTTTGATGTTACTAACAGAACTGCTGTGGGGCACAACAAACTGCCCATGGAAGATGGCGAAATTAATAAATGTGTGTTCTATCTGCTCCACCACCACCATCTCTCTCCCTCTTCTTGTGCCTCCCTATTCCCTGAGACACAGCAATATTGAAATCAGGCCAATTAACTCTACCATGGCCTCTTAGGTATTCACGTGAAAGGATGAGTTGCATGTCTCCCACTTTGAATCAAAAGCTAGAAATGACTAAGAATAGCAAGGAAGTCATGTCACAAGTCAAGGTGGGCTGAAAACTAGTCCTCTTGCACCAAACAGCAAAGCTGGGAAGGCAAAGGAAAAATTTTTGAAGGAAATTAAAAGTGCTACTCTACTGAACATGTGAAAGATAAGGAACACCAGCTTATTGCTGATAATGGAGAAAGTTTTAGTGATCTGGATCAAAGACTGAACCAGTCCATGACACACCCTTAAGCCAAAGCCTAATCCAGGGCAAGGACCTAACTCTCTTAAATTCTATGAGGGATGAGAGAGGTGAGGAACCTGAAGAAGAAAAGCTGGAAGGCAGCAGAGGTTGGCTCATGAAGTTTAAGGAAAGAATCCGTCTACATTACATAAAAGTGCAAAGTGAAGCAGGAGGTGCTGATGTAGAAGCTGCAGCAAGTTATCCAGAAGATCTAGCTCAGGTAATTAATAATTAATGAGTTAATTAATGAAGATAGCTACACTAAGCAATAGATTTTCAATGTAGATGAAACAGCTTTCTTTTGGAAGAAGATGCCATTTAAGGACTTTCATAGTTAGAGAAAAGTCAATACCTGGCTTCAATGTTTCAAAGGACAGGCTGACCCTCTTTTGTTGCTGATGTAGTTTGTGATTTTAACCTGAAGCGAATGCTTATTTACCACTCTGAAAATCCCAGGGTCCTTAAGAATTATGCTAAATCTACTCTGCCTCTGCTCTACAATGGAACAACAAAGCCGGAAGACCACACATTTGTTTGCAATGCGGATCACTGAACATTTTAAGCCCACTACTGTTAAGACCTACTGTTCAGAAAGAAAGATTCCTTTCTAAGTATTACTACTTACTGACAACATACTTGATTTCCGAAGAGCTCTGCTGGCGATATACAATGACAACAATGTTGCCATGCCTGCTAATACGATATCCATACTGAACCAAAGATTAAGTGGTAACTTCAAATTTCAAGTCTTAAGAAATATGTCTCGTAAAGCTATAGCTGCTACAGATAGTGGTTCCTTTCATAAAAGTACATTGAAAACCTTCTGGAAAGGATTCACCATTCTAGCTGCCAATAGGAACATTTGTGATTCTTGAGAAGAGGTCAAAATACCAGCATTCACAGGCTCCAACCCTCATGGAGGACTTTCAGGGCTCAAGACTCCAGGGGAGGAAGTAACTGCAGTTGTGGTGGAAACAGCAAGAGAACTAAAATCAGAAGTGGAGCCTGAAAATGTGACTGAACTGCTACAATCTCATGATAAAACTGTAACACGTGACTTGCTTCTAATGGATGAGCAAACACATGGTTTCTGGAGATGGAAACTACTCTTGGTGAAGATGCTATGAAGGCTGTTGACAGGAGTACAAAGGATTCAGAATATTACCTCAACTTAGTTGATCAAGCAATGGCAGGGTTTGAAAGGACTGATTCCAATTTTTTTAGTGGTTAAAAATGCTATCAAACAGAACTGCATGCTCCAGAGAAATTGTTCATGAAAGAAAGAGTCCATCAACATAACACACTTCACTGCTGTCTTATTTTTAAAAATTGCCACAGCTACCCTATCCTTCAGTAACCACCATCATCACTCAGTAGCCATCAACATCGAGGCAGGACCCTCCACCAGCAAAAAGATTGCAACTTGCTGAAAGCTCAGATGATGGTTAGCATTTTTTAGCAATAAAATATTTTTAATTAAAGTATGTACTTTGTTTTAGACATAAAGCTACTGCACACTTAATACTCTACAGTACAGACACAACTTTTTTTTTTCTTAAATATTTTTATTTTTTTAAATTTATTTCCAGGAGAGAGAGAGAGAGAGAGAGAGAGAGAGAGAGAGAGAGAGCGTGAGCAGAGGAGGGTCAGAGAGGGAGGGAGACACAGACTCTGAAACAGGCTCCAGGCTCTGAGCTGGCAGTCAGCACAGAGCCCGACGCGGGGCTCGAACCCACGAACCGCGAGATCATGACCTAAGCGAAAGGTGGACGCTTAACCGACTAAGCCACCCAGGCGCCCCCAGACACAACTTTTATATGCACTGCAAAACTAAAAGTTTTACTTGGCTTGCTTTACTGACAACATTTACTTTATTAGCACTATTTATTCAGTGGTCTAGAACTGAAGCCACAGTATTCTTGTGTATAGTATCCTGTCATCTGCAACGACTGAGTTTTACTTTTTCAATTTAGATGATTTTTATTTTTCTTGCCTAAATGCTGTCAGTAGGACTTCCAATGCTATGATGAATATTTTTATTGAGGTGTAACTGACATATAACATTAGTTTCAGGTGTACAACACAGTGATTTGGTATTTGTATACACTGCCAACTGATCACATTGTCTAGCTGACAACTATCACCTTAATTACAAAAAAAAAAATTTTGTGTGGTGAGAATTAAGACTCTGTTAGCAACTTTCCAATATGAAATACAGTATTACTAATTGCAGTCACCATGCTGTACATTACATCCCTGTGACTTATTTTATAACTGGAAGTATGTACCTTTGACACCCTTCACCCATTTTACCTACTCCATACCCCTAGCCTCTCGCAACCACTGATCTTTTTATCTATGAATTTGTTTTGTTTTTTTATATTCCACATACAATTGGGATCATATGGTATTTGTCATTCTCTGACTTATTTCATTTAGCATAATGCCCTCAAGGTCCATCCATGTTGTCACAAATGGCAAAATTTCATTTTTATGTCATAACATTTCATTGTATTTATATATATTCCACGGTGTGTACACACACACGTATACATCTTTATTCATCCATTGATAGATAACTTTGGTTATTTCCATATCTTGGCTATTATAGTGCTGCAATAAGTATGGGAGTACATGGATTATTCTGAGTTAGTGTTTTGTTTTCCTTGGATTAATACCCATAAGTGGAGTTAATGAGTCAGATAGTTATTTTTAATTTTTTGAGGAACTTCCACATGGTTTTCTATGTTGGCTATACCAATTTACATTCCACCAACAGTGCACAAGGGTTCCCTTTTCTCCACAGCCTTACCTTTTTGAAAGCAGCCAATCTGACAGGTGTGACAGGACCTCTCACTATGGTTGTGATTTGCATTTCCCTGATGATTAGTGATGTTTAGCATCTTTTCATGTTGGCCATCTGTATGTCATCTTTGTAAAATGTCTTTTCAGATCTTCTGCCTACTTTTTAATCAGATTGTTATGATTTTTGGGGGGAGGGGGCTACTGATATATATGAGTTTAGTATGTTTCGGGTATTAACCCTTTATCAGATATATATGATTAGCAAATATTTCCTCCCACTTAGTAAGCTGCTTTTTAACTTTGTTGATGGTTTCCTTTGCTGTACAGAATCTTTTTAGTTTAATATTGTTCCACTTATTTTTGCTTTTGTTGCTTTTAGTTTGGTGTCAGATTAGAAAAATCACTGCCAAGACTGATGTCAAGGAGCTTACCACCTATGTTTTCTTCTAGGAGTTTTATGCTTTCAAGCCTTACTTCAAGTCTTTATTTCATTTTGTATGAATTTCTGTGTATGCAGTAAGACAGTGACAGTTTCATTCTTTTGCATGTCCAGTTTTCTCAAGACCATTTTACTGAAGAGTCTGTCCTTTCCCCATTGTATAGTCTTAACTACTTTATCATAAATTAATTGATCATATTTGCATGTGTTTATTTCTGGGCTCTCTTCTGTATTCTACTGATCTTTGGTCTGTTTTTATACCACTACCATACTGTTTGATTACTATAGCTTTGTAATTATAGTTTGAAATAAGGGAGTGTGATACCTCTAATTTTGTTCTTTTTTCTTTAGATTGCTTTGGCTATTTGGGGTCTTTTTTGATTCCACACAAGTATTAGGATAGTCTGTTTTATTTCAGTGAAAAACCTCACTGGAATTTTGGTAGGGAATACACTGAATCTGTTGATTATTTTGAGCAGTATGGACACTTTAACAATTTTCTTTTAATCCATGAGCACAAGTATCTTTCCATTTATTTGTGTCTTCTTCAATTCTTTCATCAATGTCTTACAGTTTTCAGTATACAGGTCTGGAACTTCTTTGGTTAAATTTATTCATAGGTATTTTTTTTAATGCCATGTGATGGTCTTAATTCCCCTTTCTGACAGTAGGATATTAAGTGCATAGAAATACAACAGATTTTAATATCCTACAACTTGACTGAATTTGTTTACTAGTTTTAACAGTTTTTTGGTGGTTTTAAGGGTTTTCTATGTAATAATAATATATAATCTACAAATTGACAGATTCACATCTTCATTTCTAATTTGGACTTTTGGTTTTTTTTTTCTGGACTACTTTCTGTGGCTAGGACTTCTATCTAGTGCTATGCTGAATAAAAGTGGGCATCCTAGTCTTGTTCATGATTTAAGATGACAAGCTTTTATCTTAACACAGTACAATGTTAGCCGTGGGCCTGTCATCCATGGCCTTTATTATGTTGAGGTATGTTCCCTCTATACCCACTTTAGATCTTTATCACAGATACTGAATTTTGTCAAATGCTCTTTCCGCATGTAGTGAGATGATCGTATGATTTTTATCCTTCATTTTGTTAATGTAGTATATCACATTGATTTTCACAAGCTGAACCATCCCTATGTCCTTAGAATTAATTCCAGCTGATCAGTGCATGATCCTTTTAAGATCTCAATGAATTGTTTGCTATTTTGTTGGGGATTTTTGCATCTATGTTCATCAAGAATATACAAGCATTTAGTTTTCTGTTCTTGTGGCATTCCTGTCTGGTGTTGGTATAAGACTTATTACGTGGCCCACATGCTATCTACCCTGAAAAATGTTCCAGGTACACTTGTGAAGAATGTGTATTCTACTGCTTTTGGATGGAATGTTCTGTATGTATCTATTAAGTCCATCTCATCTAATATGTTGTTTAAAGCTGATGTTCCTTTACTGGTTTTCTGTCTGGGTGGTCTATCTACTGATGTGAGATATTAAAATTCCCTACTATTGTATTACTACTTCTCTCTGTAGGCCTACTGGTACTTGCTTTATACATTTAGGTGCTGTTATGTTGGGGTGCAAAAAGATTTACAAATGTTACATCCTCTCGTTGGAATGACTTCTTTATCATTATGTAATGCCTTAGTCTGTCTCTTATTAGTCTTTGTTTGAAAGTCTATTTCTTTTGGTTTTCATGTGCATGGAATATCTTCCCCATCTCTTTACTTTCAGTCTACGTATGAAGTGAGCTCTTATACTGTGCTTCCACCTGAATGGATTCTCTTGTAGCCAGCATATGGATAGGTCTGGCTTTTAAAATCCATTCAGCTACTCTGTCTTTTGACTGAAGAATTTAGTCCATTTAAAGTAATGTTAAGGGGAGCCTCGGTGACTCAGTTGCTTGAGCATCCAACTCTTGATTTTGGCTCAGGTCATGACCCCAAGGTTGTGGGATACGAGACTGCGTCAGGCTCTGTGCTGAGTGTGGATTCTCTCTCCCTCTGTCCCTCTCCCCCACCTTCTAATAAATAAATACTCTTGCTCTCTTCCTTTGTAATTTGATGACTTTAAAGTGGTATGCTTGGATTTCTTTATCCTGTGCCATCTAATAAAGGATGGTGCTTTACTGTTACCTTAAGGCTTACATTTAACATTTATGTCTGTTTTAAGTTAACAAATTATGTTTGACAGCATTCTAAAGCTCTACATTTATGGGAGGTGCCTGGGTGGCTCAGTCAATTGAATGTGACTCTGGATTTTGGCTTGGGTAATGATCTCATGGTTTGTGAGTTCAAGCCCCACGCCAGGCTCTGCCCTGACAGTGTGGAGCCTGTCTGGGATTCTCTCTCTCTCTCTCTGCCCCTCCCCTGCTCAATGCTCTTGCTCTCAAAATAAACTTAAAAATAAATAAATAAATAAATAAATAAAGCTCTACATTTTTACTCCCCCTCTAAACATTTTTACTCCCTCTCTAAATTTTTTAAAATGTTTTATTTATTACTGAGTGAGAGACAGACAGCGTGAGCATGGGAGGGTCAGAGAAAGAGGGAGACACAGAATCCGAAGCAGGCTCCAGGCTCTGAGCTAGCTGTCAGCATAGAGCCGACGCGGGGCTCAAACCCTCAAACCGTGGGATCATGACCTGAGCCAAGTCGGATGCTTAGCCAACTGAGCCACCCAGGCACCCCACTCCCCCAATAACTTACATTTTCAATATCACATTTTACATCTTCTCAACTTATTATTATAACTCTAAGAATTACAGAATATATTTTTATTACTTTGTCTTTTAACTTAAAAGGGATTAATCTAGTGGCACCTGGGTAGCTCAGTCAGTTAAGCATCCGACTCTTGATGTTGGCTCAAGTATGATCTCAAGTTTGTGAGTTTGAACCCTGCGTCAGGCTCTGCACTATGTCAGCACGGAGACCACCTGGAATTCTCTCTCCCTTTCTCTTACCCCTACCCCACTCATGCTAGCTTGCTCTCTCTCAAAATAAAGAAATAATTTTATTTAAAAAAGGGAATTAATCTACTTACATCTGTCTTTCCAGTGAGATTTATTCTTCCATATGTTTTCCTGTTACTAATTAGCATCCTTTTGTTTCAGCTTTAAAAATTCCCTTTAATATTTCTTATAAGGCTGGTTTAGTGATGATTAACTCCTCCATTAGCTTTTGCTGTTCTGGAAAACTTTAACTCTAAACTTTGCTGAAGAAAGTTCTTTGTTGGAAGAGTTTTTTTCTTCAAGCACTCTGAATATATCTCACCACCTCCTTCTGGCCTCAGTTTCTGCTGAAAAATCTACGGATAGTCTTATGGGGCTTCCCTTGCATACATATAAGGGGAGCTGTTTTGCTCTTGCTGCTTTTAAGAGTCTCTCCTGGTCTTTAACTTTTGACAGTTTATTTTCACTTTTTTTCTCCAAGTTTTTATTTGAATTCCAGTTAGTTAACATATAGTACAATTGACATTTTAATTATGTGTCTTGGTGTGAACTCTGGGTTCATCTTATTTGGAACTTTCTGGGTTGCCTGGATCTGGATATCTGTTTCCTTCCCCAGGTTTGGGAAGTTTTCAGTCATTACTTCTTCCAGTTAATTTTTCTGTCCCTTTTTCATTTTGGGACCCCTATAAAATGAATGTCAGTCCACTTAATGTCATCCAATAAGCTATCTTCACTTTTTTCATTTTGCTGCTCTGACTGGGGAAGTTCTCCTACCTTGTCAAGTTCAGTTCACTTGTATATTTTTCAGTTCAGTTATTGTTATTCCTCAGCTCTTTGACTTCTATTTAGTATTAGATTTTTTTTTGTTGAAATTCTGTGTTCATTCTTCTGAGTTTGGTGGGCATCTGTATGACTATTACTTTGAACTCTATATCAGGTATTTCATTAGTTTTTTTCCTGAGGTTGTGTCTTATTCTTACATTTGGAATATAACCCTTGGTTCATTTTGCTTGTTGATTCTGTTAGTTTCTGTGCATTAGATGAAATAACTCCCAGTCTTGAATAAATGGCCTTGTATAGGAGATCAACTTTGTCATTCAAACCTACCCTAGCTCTTAGCGGTCTCACAAACCTCTGTGATTGTTCAGGCAGTCTATTATATTCTTAATGATTCCCAGCAGTTGGAGATATGCCAAGACTTGTCATGTCCCAAAGGGAAGGATCGAAGCACCTAGATTCAGGCTGATTGGAAGCCAGACCCTCAGGCAACAGCTTTTAAAATTAAATACATAGGGGCGCCTGGGTGGCTCAGTCAGTTAAACATCTGACTTTGGCTCAGGTCATGACCTTGCAGTTTTTGAGTTCCAGCCCCATATAGGGTTATGTGCTGATAGTTTGGATGGAGCCTGCCTCCCTCCCTGCCCCTCCCCCACTATTTCTCTCTCAAAATAAACATTAAAAAATTTTTTTAAATCAAATATATATAGTTCTGTGAGACCACAAGCATAGGCACCACTGGCCACCAGAACCAAGTTATTCTAAGGTGCTTCCTGGGTTGCAACAGCAAAATTCAGGGCCCCAGATGAATGTCTACACTCTTTTTCTAGGAGATACTGGCAAGCTATAACAAGGCAGAGGGAGAGTGTAAAGGTAGTGTCTACCAGCCCAAGTTCCCTGAAAACAGCTCTGCAGATCCCACGTATGTTCCAAACCCAGAGCCTTCCCTCAGTCTGAAGCTTAACAGCAAGCAAATACACCTCTTTCACAGAAAGACTGTGGGTGGTAGCCTGCCAGGATTCATCTCTGATTGTTATAGTTCATTGGATGCAGGAACATAAGCTCCTCTGGCCTCCAAAGCCAAGTGAATAAGGGGAACACCTTGGCAGCAGATGTAAAAATTAGGACACCAGCTATGTGTAAAAACTCCCCTCTGGGAGATACTGGTGCTGTGGAGTGTGGTAGGGGGAGAGCATGAAGATGATGCTCACCAGTCTGTCCCTGAGAAGTGTTGTAGTAGGCTCTTAAAAGTGTGTGTTAAATTAGGTGCCTGTCCCGTAGGGCAGCACTTTAAGAGACATTTCTAAGATTGCTAGTCTTTTTTTTTTTTCCTCCTCTCCTTAAAGTAGCTTCACCCTCAATGCAGGGTTTGAACTCAAGACCCTGAGATCAAAACCTGAACTGAGATGAAGAACTGGATGATTAACTGATTCAGGTGCCTCTCAGATCACTAGTCTTATGGATATAAGTCCTCTTTGTTTACAAAACTGTGTCTCTTGGGTGCAGGTCTTAAAAGTTGGGAGTACCTGATGTGCAGTTCAACTCCTTCACTCCTCAGGGAGATGCTCTAAGTTTTAACTTCACCCCTAAATTAGCTTTATGGTGAGACTGAGTCCCAGTCTGAGACCCACTTTGATGTGGTTTTCTTTTCACTTGCCTGATACATGGTCCTTGCTCAGCCAGACATTAGGGTTTTTTCAGAGCAAATGTTCCAGGTAGAGCTGAAGACTCCATGTGTTCATGGGAGAGGGGAGTTCAGGATCTTCCTACATCACCATTTTGAACCAGAGGCCCCCAGAGCCCCGCATTTTCCTTTTTAAATTCTGTTGTTCTTGAACTCTTCTGCTAAATGTTTTTTTTTTTTTTTTAAATATTCCTAAAAGCCTAGATCCTATCTAGTCAAAGAATTACAGGGGTTTACAATGAACATTAACAGTTGACAAGGATAGAGTGCTTACTCCTGTCAAGACATTATGTGAATCATGTAAGATGTCAACATTGTTATTACCCCCATTTTACACTTGACAATGAGACCAAATCTAAATGGAAGGGCCAGGAATCCAAATCTGACTCAAAACACTTAGTGCAAAATTAAAATGTCAAAAGTTGTCGTGCACTAAGGCAGCTGTTACAAAGCTGGGTGAGTTGTTCCGCTGCAGCCTGCTCTGTTGCACAATCTGTACTGTCAAACTTGGGAAATGGCAATAGGAAACCCCCAGTACTCTTTAACCCTAGAGATTCAGCCACCATTCATTTACAGAGCTGAACTTTCATCAGCCTTGGAGTTCTCTCCCTGATTTCTGTAATGTTTTCTGCTTAAAGTACACAATTAAAAGCCACCAAAACCCAAAAAGGTGGTACCTTCCTTAAATATGGTAAAAGTAATTACCCTTGATGGTTAATCCCCTAACGGGAATTCTAGCATTTCAGTGTTTAAAGAGAAAACCAATGTTTACCAAACTCATACCTCCAATCATTATGTTCTCAGTATTATCATCCCAGTCACAGAAATACCAACCCTTTCAACTGTTCTTATACAGCATATGGTTCCTTCAACATTTGTACGAGTATTTACAGACCATTTATGAAGCACAGGAGCATTGTGCTGGAGGATATGCAATCTTCAGAAAGAGTTCTCATCCTCAAGGAGTTTTTAGCCTAGAAGAATATTCCAGAAATACTCCACATGTGCAAAAATATACACAAGGATACTCACTGTTTGTACAACAGTCCAAATCTATCAACAGGGGAAATGGTTAAACAATTTTAGCCCAGTTATAACTAGGAAACACTATGTAGTTGTTAAAAGGTTAACTCTGGATGTGAAAATGTAATATAGCCACATATACCAAAAGCATTCTCCTAAACTCTACCTGTATATGGATGTATATACAAAGGTGTATATGTATCTGGAAGGATACATAACACACCAACTGGAGAGTAAAGCTAGACTGGGGAATGCAGGGTGCAATAGAGAGATGAGTATGACTTATATAAGAATGACTAATATAAAATCTACTTTGCTCACAATATTTTCACAGGTACCTTTTGAACTCCTGACAAACTCCACTGAGGGGTGACATGCTAAATAATTTTGCTAACTACTGTTCACAGTTCCTAACTCCAACTTCTTAAGAGACAGAAAATAGGATAGAATGAACTCTCCCCACCTGTGATAAGCAAACTTTCTTGGACAATAATCAATTCAGGAAAACTGTTTCTAGGTCATCATTTCTTCCCCATTCAAAACAAAAGCCACTTTACTGAGTCCCATAGGACATTTAAAAAATGCATATTTTTCAATCCAGAGTACTCCCTTCACTACAGACCATATTTGTCTACTTTTTGCAGACTGCTGAAAGTTTGGGAGACTAGAAAGAACAATCTATCTCCACACTCAGAAGGCACAATAGGCATTAACACGTCAACAGTTCTGCAAGTCTTCAAAGAAAGAAATGTTGGATTTTGTTAGCTTAGAGCATTCTTCCTTGATCACAGAATACCTTTAACGGCAGCCTATTTAGAACATTAGCTGGGAAAGACTAAACTAAAATTATCACTTTCTAGGCATATATCAACAAAAAGCGGCTTTCTAAATTTTCACCCTAAAAATGAGACTACAAGTTATTTTGCACATCTAGGTCAATACTCTAGATCAGTATTACCAAGCCAAAGGGCTCATTCATTACTGCTCTGGATGAACAAGCTTTCTCTTTAGCAACTTTGCAATAACACAAAATTTTATTGTGGGTAAAGAAGCATTTTGAAAAAAACATGACCAATAAACAGATTTACCTCCTGCTTCTAACTGAACTCCTGGAGTCAAGTGAAGAAATTCTGGTTTCATGCTTACTCGGGAGCCAGAAATAAAACCAACCACAAATTCAGAATGTTCCTCAGCCATTTCAACCTAAAAGAAATATAATATAGATTATAAGACTACAAGCAAAAACTCAATTCTATTCATGAATAAGAAATGTCTGCTATTTTATACATGTCTTGTCTCACTTGATATTAAACTCAATATATCTACAACAGGTATTCTATGACTCTACATAGAATCTGGTAAGACCCTGAGGTAACCCCTTCTAATCAATCATACCTTAGAACATTACAAAATCCTATTCTGTGTGCATCTAAAATCGAGGTGCTGCGTGATGACACTTGAGAACCCACCTACCTCTAGAAAGGATATGTGGAAAGTATTCTAGAATACGTTTATGATGATATGAAACCAAACTGAAGACTAATTCCTACCTACACAGGATACTACTCTACATCCAGATACCCGCCATATTGTCAAGGGCTAAAGAAATCTCATGTACATTTGCCAATAACTGATCTCCACAGTTTCTACATCATTTCCTCACATTTCCAGAAGGCTCTTCCATGAGTCTCACACTGTTCCATTCGTGCCACTGAGTATTACCACCTATCAAGCTATGTCTTGTCCTTGAGGCAGACCCAGAATCTCAGTGCCAATTATTAGCACTGATTCATGGACCCTCTGCTATGAGATCTGGGAAATCATATTTAAGTTCAATATAGGGGTGGGGTTAAAACCTGGCCCTAGGGCCATATGATTTCTTCACAGTTCCAGTGTCTGAAATAACATAATAAATTCCCACATAAAAATTAACATTTTATTAAAATTTCTATTACTTATAAAAGTAATAGTCTTTAACATATCTATAAAGGAAGTTTTTTTTGGGGGGGGGGTGCCTTGGTGGCTCAGTCAGGTAAGTGGCTGACCTTAGCTCAGGTCATGATCTCACAGTTCGTGGGTTCGAGACCTGCATCAGGCTCTGTGATGACAGCTCAGAGCCTGGAGCCTGCTTTGGATTCTGTGGCTCCCTCTCTCTCTGACCCTCCCCCACTCACACTCTCTTTCTCTCTCTCTCTCAAAAATAAACATTAAACTTTTTTTTTTTTAAATAAATGGAGCTTTTTAAAATTTCTTCTTTTTTCTTTTGAGAGAGAGCACAAGCAGAGGAGAGGCAGAGAAAGGAGACAGAATCTGAGGGCCCAGGCTCTGAGCTATCAGCACAGAGCCTGATGCGGGGCTCTAACTCACAGAATGTGAGATCATGACCTAAGCAGAAGTCAGATGCTTAACTGAGTCACCCAGGGTGCCCCTTTAAAGGAACTTTTTTTTTGTTTTTTTTTTTTTTTTACAAATAGTTTATTGTCAAGTTGGTTTCCATATAACACCCAGTGCTCATCCCCACATAAAGCAACTTCTTAACTAGATAATTATCCATCCCATTTTATTCTGGTGTGCAGGGGTGGGAATCAGGTATTAACATACGGTGTTATAAGAACTTTCAAAAATGGGGGAGTTACTGGAGAAAACAGTATGTCTGAACTCTAGTGTAGAGCATTCCCACACAATACCCATCAACAGCAAAGACTTAAGAAGATAGAAGTATGTCATTTGGGATGTTGTCAGGAGAATGAGAACGTGCATGTCCGTGGGACTTAGGAGATTCTGAGAAACTGCAAGCCTGCAAGAAGCCCTTCAATTTCAACTTATGGCAAAATGAAAACAACTCTATCTTAAAGAGTAGGTAAGGATAGGTAGATAATTTCAGATGTTTTCTTCCCCTGTAACTTCTAGCACAACAGCCTGGGTCCTCTGTCACCACAGCCATCTGTCACTTACCGCTGCTTTCGTGTAGCTGCCTGTAGCCAAGGAGCCAGCAGAGCTCATTTCTGCGATGAGCAGGCACCCCCGGTGCAAAGGCAGGCCTACTTCCCTCAGGCCTCTCACGACCCCTGAACCTGGCACCACATGAGCATTGACCAGATCTGCCCAGGAAGCTATTTTAAAGATACCACCTGAGAAGGTTTAAAAAAAAAAAAAAAAAAAAAAAAAAGGTCAATTTTCAAATAAAAACCACTAACTTTTTGCCCAACCAACTACAGTATGAAATAATCTCATAGTAACATGCTAGTGTCCTAGTGAAGCACTTCAAAAATGCCAGTGCTCATTACTTCCCTGTGTGAAGAACCATTCAGCTGGTAACTAGCTCTTTCTCAAAGAGCCTGAGAAAAGGGTCTTACAATTTCTGCACTTAGTTTATCAGTAACACTGATTAAGACTGGTTTTCCTTACAGGCTGACTTCAGACCACCAATAAAACCTATGCAATTAGAAGTGGGAGTGCCTGGGTGGCTCAGTCAGCACTTGGTTTTGACTCAGGTCATGATCTCATGGTTCGTGAGATTGAGCCCTGCGTTGGCAGAGCAGACCTTGCTTAGGATTCTCTCTCTGCCCCTCCCCTACTCTCTCTCACACATACAAAATAAACTAAAAAAAAAACAAACAAAAAAAATGGGACTAGTGAAGATGGGCATTTGAGGTCAAAGACATCAACATTCTGAAATTCTTCAAGATGACAAATTTTCATTCTCGAGGAATTTCACAGCAACTTTAACATCTCTCAAAAGTTCTACCTGTTCCTTAGATTTCTTAATTTCAGCAGGCAACTGTATTCATTTTATTTTATTTANATGAAAAGCTTCCGCAGCTGTTCAGGCTCTTTGGGAGACTCTGACTTAGACATGACGGCGGTGGGAGGGGAGACTTTATCGATGCTTACTCGGCGGCGTCCACGGGCAGAAAGCAACTGTATGCATTTTAAAAGCTGACAGAGATACCCCTAATTAATTTCTGAAAAAACTGTATGCAAACCTGTGAAGTTTGTGTAACTTATAGCAGTCAAAAAACTAAGCAATGTTGGGGCGCCTGGGTGGCTTAGTCGGTTAAGCGTCCGACTTTCGCTTAGGTCATGATCTCGCGGTTCGTGGGTTCGAGCCCCGCGTCGGGCTCTGTGCTGACTGCCAGCTCAGAGCCTGGAGCCCGTTTCAGTTTGTGACTCCCTCTCTCTCTGACCCTCCCCTGCTCACGCTGTCTCTCTCTCCTAGAAATAAAAAAAACCTTTAAAAAAAAATTAAAAAAAAAAAAACAAAACTAAGCAATGTGATGCCAGTAAACATCTTTTTTTTTAAGCTGATTTATTTCAAGAGAAAGAGTGTGCAAGTGGGGAGGGGCAAAGAGAGAGGAAGAGTGAGAATTCCAGGCAGGCTCCACACTGTCAGCACAGAGCCCAATGTGGGGCTTGAAACCACAAACTGTAAGTTCATGATCTGAGCTGAAATCAAGAGTCAGACACTTAACCCACTGAGCCACCCATGAGCCCCCTTTATAAAAAAAATTTTAATGTCTATTTTTGAGAGATAGAGAGAGAATGAGCAAGGGAGGAGCAGACACAGAGGGAGACACAGAATCCGAAGCAGGCTCCAGGTTCCAATCTGTCAGTACAGAGTCTGACATGGGGCTCAAACCCATGAACTGTAAGATCATAACCTGAAGTTGGACGCTCAACCGACTGAGCCACCCAGGCGCTCCGACACAACATCATAAAGCACAGGAAGCAGTCACAGACAAATCTATCCTAAAGAAATAACTTAAGCACATACATGTATTACTTTAAGAAACACTTAGCTCTACAGATGCAGATAAGCATTAACCTTTTAAAAGATATTTATCCTAGTTAAGCAAAAAAAGCTGTCATATACAATGATAGAAACTTGCATAAAATAATGGATAGAATATAGTTTTTCTTTCTCAACCACTACCTACCCGGCGTTGAGTTCCTATTTAACAACCAAAAAAGTACACCAACAGATCTTTTTTTTGCCAAAGGTAAATGTTACAACTTTACACTTCTATTTCATTGTTTCCTATACCTGCAATTTTCATCTTTCAAATATTTAGGACTCTGTGTGTTCTCCAGCACCAACATCTGCCATTTCTGTCTGCCTAGAACCTGTATCCCCTGCTTCTGGCCTCAGCACACCCATTTTCTATGGGGAAACTACCTTTGACCACACCTTGGTTCAAAAAATTTACAGTTAACAACCTAACATCACCAGAAGTGGGGCATATATACCAAGCTAATGAAGGTACTCTATAACTCATGCCTGAGTGATGACTTTGGGGTAAGGCATGAGGAGTGTGTCTACCTGAGACAGAAGTCAAGAGAGGAGAAAGTACCGCTAAGAAATAGCAAGAAGGCTGGGCGCCTGGGTGGCTTAGTCGGTTAAGCGTCCGACTTTCGCTTAGGTCATGATCTCGCGGTTCGTGGGTTCGAGCCCCGCGTCGGGCTCTGTGCTGACAGCCAGCTCAGAGCCTGGAGCCTGTTTCAGAGTCTGTCACTACCTCTCTCTCTGACCCTCCCCTGCTCACGCTGTCTCTCTCTCTCTCTCCTAGAAATTAAAAAACAACAACAAAAAAACATTAAAAAAAAGACATAGCAAGAAGGCAAGTCCAAAGACTTGTACTTGAGCTCCTAGATCCAGCCGTACTTGAGAGACTGCTGTACGGCTGGACTTTCAGTGATGTGAGGCAGTGCATTTCCTTTTGTTCTTCAGGCAGCTGGAGCTAAATATGTATTTTTGTAGAATCCTAAATAATACTTACCTTCGTACTGTTTTTTTACTGTGTTTCCTATATCTGCAAATTTCCGGTCTTCAAATATTAAGAATTCATGTCGTTTTGCCATAGTTGCTAACTCCTTCATCACATCCAGAGTAAAGTCATTCAAAATGTCTACGTGAGTCTTGAGCATGCAGATGCTGGGTCCCAAAGTATCAGCTAGCTGCAACAGCTCTCTAGCCTCTGAAATATCTGCAGACAGACACAGATTGCTCTCTTTCTTTTGCATAAGCCTGAGGAGCTTTGCTGCAACTGGGTGGATCCTGGGTAGCTCTGCACGTGCACCAAAGCTGAGTTCTCCGGGAGCTTTGTTTACAGAAAGGAGAGAACCATCATGATTCGCTGCTACAAAAACATTCTCCTGAATAAATCTCTTCACTCTCCCGACCATCTCCGCATCAATTTTTTTCTGTCGCTCAAGAATCTCCAGCATTTTGGACAATGTACACACTGAGTGAAGATGGATACCATGTGCCTGCAACTTGTCTTTGCCTCCTTGCTCTCTGTCCAGCAGCACTATGGCGTCAGTGACCTTCAAACCCTCCTTCTGAAGAACTTCAACAGTTTCCAAAACACTAGATCCACTGGTAACAACATCTTCAATGATCAAACAGGTTTCTCCTGGATTAATAGCTCCTTCTACAAGACGCTTAGTACCTAGAAGAAAAATGATTTCAATTTAAAGTGATAGATTCTGGCCAACTCAAGGTGTATCTTGCATTTTAAATTTGGCATGTATTTATGAAAAGGTGGATGATCTAAACCTTATTTTCTGATAATCTACTTTAGAGCTATTTAAGCTTTATTTCTGACAAACCTTCAATGAGCCGTGACACCATTTTGTTCATTGTCCCTGTATCTGAAAACTGTCAAAGTTGCATATATAGAATATTTACAGTAAAACTAGCAAATTACTTTATGGTGTAAATAAATACCACTTAACAGGTCTGTGATCAAAATTTCAAATATGGGGTTTCTTAATGCAAGACAACCTAGATCAAGAAAAGTTATGAAATAATAACTGAATACCATCAATGAAATCATTCCTTTTTCCATCAACAAACAAGTTCATTACTCAAGATCAGTCAAATAACTAGCCTTTCAAGGAAATAAATTTAGGAAAAAAATATTCAGCAACGATTTAAATCATGACTACAACTTCACGAATATACAATGTAATGTGAATGAATGTACTTCTCTACTCCAACCCTCACTATAGATTACTTTCAGATAATCTACAATATGGTAAGTATCTAAGGCTATAGACGTTATAGACTCATTTTATGGTTTCTACTACCAAATTTGTCTTACTTTGAAGCCTAAGAATTGGTGAGCAATTTGCCTAATATTTGAGTTTTATCACAGGTACCATCCTTGTTCTTCCCCATTCCTTTCCTCCCCTTGAAATGGCAAGCTGAACTGAAACAGCTTAGACTAGAAAATAAGACTATGATACTTACATACATATTTAACAATTGCTGATCTTATTCTAAGAAATATTTTTAAAAACACAGTAAAGAGAAATAACAGTTTCCTTATGGGCAGGATTCATACAGATAAACACTGTGCCATCAAGCAGCAAAAATATTTTGCTTTTTTAAATGGAGAATTTCAAACACTAGACAAAAAAGTATAACAAACACCCATAAATATGTCGCCACTTAACTTATGGTCAATCTTGTTTAAGCTATATCCCCACTCCTTCCCTCCGTCCACAATTTTTAGAAGCAAACTGCAGATATATGATTTTCATCATAAAAATTTTTAGAATGCATCTTGTAAAAGGTAAGGACTCTGTTAAAACACTATCACACCAACATAAAACAAAAAGACCTATTAATTCCTTTATGTCATCAAATATGAAAGAATATGAAGTCTGTTCCAATATTTTTAGACTGATTTTATTTTCTTTAGTAATCTCTATACCAACATGGGGCTCAAACTCAGGACCCTACGATCAGAGGCCTCATGTTCTCCCAACTGAGCCAGCCAGGCAGCTGTTGTTTTTAAAGCAAGCTTACATGTATAAAACACACACCTGACAACCTCTTGCCAAGGACTCATGAAAAAAATATCTTCATTTAGATAATTTTATGTGGGATTTCTCTTTATTCAGTTTAAATGATAAACAAACATATTAGGAAAGTACAATCTTCTAGAATATTCTGCTGATAAGGGAAGGACTAGTTAAAAATGTTGGGTTTTATACATGTGGGACAAAAAAACATTTTTTTCACACTGTTAAATCAATATAAAACATTTTGCCCCTAGAATCTAAAGGAAAGGAAGGTGATTTACAGTAATTAACTAATTCTAAAGGACCTTCATATGAAGAATATTCAAGGTGACTTCAGTAAAACATCAGTGCCTAGAAGATGAAAAAATTCTACCATTATCAGGTTACATATCAACTTAAAGTTTATACTACTTTTATTTTACCATAATCCTTTGTTTCCTTCCTTCTAATAAGCATTGGAATTTGGTTGGTTGAAGAGATAACTGTAGCCAATGGTAAAGCTGTATAAGGTACTCCACACACAGTGTCAAAATTGATCCCTGCATTTTGGGCAGTTTGGAATAAAATTTCTGCAACCTGTAAGAAAATGAACATATAGACTATATATTATTGTTATCTTAAATGGTAAATAAATCATGTTAATATAACATTAAAGACAGTAATAACCCGGGGTGCTTGGGTGGCTCAGTCGGTTAAGCATCTGACTTCGGCTCAGGTCATGATCTCATGGTTCATGAGTTCGAGCCCCACATCGGGCTCTGTGCTGACAGCCAGCTCAGAGCCTGGAGCCTGTTTCGGATTCTGGGTCTCCCTCTCTCTCAGAAATAAAACCTCAAAAATTAAAAAAAA
>NW_027530544.1:3109934-3206711 GCF_008692635.1 Crocuta crocuta | reverse complement strand
AACCCCATACGGGGTAGCCTCAAACTTGATCAGAAAAATATGTGTGTCTTTTTGTTAAATTACCTTTCTGTAAATCCCAGTTTACAAATATAAAAACACAAGCATGAACCCACTTGTCTAGACAACTCGGGGTCTACGCTGAGGGCAACACTGGATGTGTTAGGGAAGGCTATGATGCTGACCTCAAAGACCAAGAAGGGCTCCCAGTCCTCCCAGTTTCCTTAGTAATCCACTATGATTTGACTATCTAAAGCTTTCTATAAACCTGCTAGCTACAATTTCTGTCTGAAAGAAGTCTTCAATGAAAAGTTTCAATAAAGAAATTAAGAAAGCAACACTGTTTAATTTGCACCAAAAGGAATCAAATACCCAGGGATAAATTTAACCAAGATCAAAGACCTGTACATTGAAAACTGTAAGACAGTAGTGAAAGAAAGTGAAGACAAATAAATGCAATAGTGTTCCTTACTTATGAATTGTCAATGTCCATACTACCCAAAGCAGATATAATGCAATCCCTATTAAAATTCCAATGGTATTTTTTATAGAAATAGAACAAACGATCCTAAAATGTGTATGGAACCTCAAAAGCACCCAAACAATCAAAGCAATCTTAAGAAAGATGAAACCTGGGGCATCTGGGTGGCTCAGTCAGTTAAGTGTCCAGCTTCAGCTCAGGTCATGATCTGGCAGTCCATGAGTTTGAGCCCCGTATCGGGCTCTGTGCTGAAGCTCAGAGCCTGCAGCCTGCTTTGGATTCTTTGTCTCCCTCTCTTATGTCCTTCCCCTGCTTGCGTGTTCACTCTCTCTCTGTCATTAACTTGACAATAAACTATTAAAAAAATAATAAAAATAAATAAAATTTTGCAAAAAAAAGAATAAAGAAACATTAAAAATATTTTTTTAAAGAAAATTGAAGCTGAAAACATCATACTCCCTGATTTCAGACTATACTACAAACCTGCTAAGGTAATCAAGAACACAGTATTGGTATAAAAACAGACACATAGATCAATGGAACAGAACAGAGCCCAGAAATAAACCCATTATTATGTGGGCAATTAATTTATGGCAAAAGAGTCAAGATTATACAATGGGAAAAGGATAAATCTCTTAAAAAATGGTGTTGGGAATACCGAACAGCCACATGCAAAATAATAAAAACTGGACCACTCAGACCATACACAAAAATAATACAAAATGGATTAGACTTGAATGTAAGACCTGGAACAATAAAAACTCCTAGAAAAAAAAGAGGTGGTCAGCAACCTGCATTAAGTTTTGGCAATTTTTTTGGATTTGACACCAAAAGCAAAAGCAGACAAGTGGGACTACATCCAACTAAAAAGCTTCTGCATGGCAAAGGAAATCACCAACAAAATGAACAACCTACTAAATGGGAGAAAGTATTTGCAGATCATGTATCTGCTATGGGGCTAATATCCAAAATATATAAAGAACTCACTGGGGTGCATGGGTGGCTCAGTCGGTTAAGCGTCTGACTTTGGTTCAGGTCATGCTCTCACAGTCTGTGGGTTCAAGCCCTGCATCAGGCTCTGGACTGATAGGCAGTTCAGAGCCCGGAGCCTGCTTTGGATTCTGTGTCTCTTTCTCTCTCTCTCTGCCCTCACCCCACTCATGCTCTGTTTCTTCTGTGTCAATAATAAACATTTAAAAAGTAATAAATATATAAATAAATAAATGACCTCATTTACCTCAACAGCAAAAAAACAGTCAACCGGATTAAGGCAGAAGGCTCACACACACCTTTTTCTAGAGAATAGTATGGCCAACACATATATGAAAAGATGCTCAGCATCACTAAGCAACAAGGAAATGCAAATCCAAAGCACAATGAGGTACACTTCACACCTGTTAGAATGGCTGTCACCAAAAAGACAAGAATAACAAGTGTCAGCAAGGACGTGAAGAGAAAAGGGAACCCTTGTGTCTTGGTGGTAGGAGTACAACCACTATGGGAAACAGTTGGGACATTAGAAAAATTGAAAATAGAACCACCATATGATCTAGCAATTTCATTTTGGAGTATTTACCAAAAAACCCCAAAACACTAATTTGAAAAGATATATGCACCCTTATGTTTATGGCAGCATTATTTATAATAGCCAAGATATAGAAGCAGCCCAAGTGTCCATCTATAGATGAATGGATTTGGTAATATATACACTTGGAATATTACTCAGACATAAAAAGTAAAATCTTGCCATTCATAATAACACAGATGGGCCTAAAAGGTATGATGCTAAGTGAAATAAGTCAAAGACAAATACCATAGGATTTCACTTATAGGTGTGATCTAAAAAATAAAACAACAAACAAAAAAAAGCAGAAACAGACCCACAAACAGAGGAGGAAATGGTTGTTGCCAGGCGGGGAGGAGGGTGGACAGATGAGCAAAATGGGTGAAGACGGGTAGGAAGTATGGGTTTCCAGTTATGGACTGAATAAATTATGGGAGTTAAAGGTACAGGTAGGGAATAGTGACAGATGGTAGCTACACTTGTGGTGAGCACAGCAGAAAATGGAGTAGCTTAATCCCTGTGTTGTACACCTATATTTCAATTAACAAAAACACATCCTCCCAAAACAAAAAAGGAAAGAAAAAGACTCAAAAATATAGAGAACTGGTGGTTACCAGAGGAGAGTGGGGTGGGGGGTGGGATGTAGGAGAAATAGCTGAAGGGAATTGAGGGTTTAAAATACATGTCACTGGTGGGGCGCCTGGGTGGCTTAGTCGGTTAAGCGTCCGACTTTCGCTTAGGTCATGATCTCGCGGTTCGTGGGTTCGAGCTGCGCATCAGGCTCTGTGCTGACTGCCAGCTCAGAGCCTGGAGCCTATTTCAGAGTCTATGTCTCTCTCTCTCTCTGACCCTCCCCTGCTCATGCACAGTCTCTCTCTCTCTCTCTCTCCTAGAAATAAATAAAAATATTAAAAAAAAAATACATGTCACTGGGAAGAAAAGTACAGCATAGAGAATATCATGAATATCATAATAACTTTATACAGTGACAGATATAACTACACTTATTGTGGTGAACATTTCACAATGCATATAACTGTCAAATCACTATGTTTTCTACCTGAAACTAATATGTCAACTAAAACTACAAATTTTTTAAAAAGGAAAAAAAACCCTAAGGACTCCAAAAAAACTATTAGAAAAAGTGAATTCAGTAAAGTTGAAGAATACAAAATCAATATATCTGTCAATATCTGTGGGGTTTCTATACACAAATGCAGTAGAAAGAGAAAGCAAGAAAACAATCCCACTTACAACTTCATCAAAAAGAATTAAATACTTAGGAATAAATTTAACCAAGAGGGTGAAAGACTGGTACACAAAAACTGTAAGACTCTAATGAAAAGAAATTGAAGAGGATACAAATAAAAGATATATTATGCTCATGGATTAGCAATATTAATTCTTGCTAAAAGGTCCATACTCCTCAAAGTGAACTATATATTCAATGAAATCCCCATCAAAATCCCAATAGCATTTTTCACAGAACTAGACCAAATAATCCTAAAATACATGTGGAACCACAAAAGAGACCGAATAGCCAGAGAAATCTTGAGAAAGGAGAACAAAGCTAGAGGCATCACAATCCCAGACTTCAAACTATCCTACAAAGCTAAAGTAACCAGAACAGTAAGGTACTGGCACAAAGATAGATACATAGATCAATGGAACTGAGAGCCTGGAAATAAACCCATTCATATATGATCAGTTAATCTATAACAAAGGAGGAGAGCATATACAGTGGGGCAAAGACAGTCTCTTCACTATATGCTGTTGGGAAAACTGGACAGCAACATGCAAAAGAGCTAAACCAGACCACTTTCTTCCACCATACATAAACTCAAAATGAATTAAAGATCTAAATGTAAGACCTGAAACCATAAAGCTCCTAAAAGAAAACATTGGCAATAAGCTCTTGGACAGGAGTTTTATCAAAAATTTTTTTAAGCTTTTAAGCAATTTTACACTCAACATTGAGCCCGAACTCACAACCCCAAGATCAAGAGTCACATGTTCTACCAGCTGAGCCAGCCTGGCACCCCCTCCTTATTTTTTTTTTTAAAGATTTAATTTTTATGCAATTATTTTTTTGATCTGTCTCTTCAGGCAAGTGCAACAAAACCAAAAATAAACAATTGGGAATAAATCAAAATAAAAAGCTTTTGCACAGCGAATAAAACCATCAACAAAGCAAAACGGAAACCTACTGATGGGAGAAGATAACTGCAAATGATATATCCAATAAAAGGTTAATATCCAAAACGTATAAAGAACTTGTACAACACAACACCAACGAAACAAACAATCCAACCTGAAAATGGGCAGACACCCCAAATACACTTTTTCAAGGAAGAAATATAGATCATACAGATGGCCAACAGACACATGAAAAGATGCTCAACATTACTAATCATCAGGGAAATGCAAATTAAAACCACAATGAGAGACCACCTCACACCTGTCAGAATGCCTAAATCAAAGAGACAAGAAACAGATGTTGGAGACAATGTGCAGAAAAAGGGAACCCTCATGCAGTGTTGGTAGGAACGTAAAATGGGGCAGCCACTCGGAAAACAGTATGAAAGTTCATCAAAAATTATAAATAGAAATGCTGTACAATCCAGTAATTCCACTTCTGGGTGTTCACCTGAAGAAAATGAAAACAAAAATTTGAAAATGCACCCCAACATTATTTACAATAGAGAAGATATGGAAGCAACCTAAGTGTTCACTAGTAGATGGATAAAGAGTGGTACATATGCAAAATGGAATTATTACTTGGCCAGAAAAAAGAATGAAATCTTACCATATGTGATAACATGGATGGACCTAGAGGTTAGTATGCAAAGTGAAGTTAGAGAAAGACAAAACCCATATGATTTCCCTTATATATGGAATCTGAAAAGCAAAACAAAACAAAACAGACTCAAATACAGAATATGAACTGTTGGTTGCCAGAGAAGGGGGAAGGCCTATAGGAAAAACAGGTGAAGGGAATTAAGTGATACAAACTTCCAGTCATAACATAAATAAGTCACAGGGATGTAAAGTACAGCATAGAGAATATAATAAATGATATTTCAATACTTTTGTATGGTGACAGTTGGTAACTACACTATTCATAATGTATATAAATGTGGAATCACTATGCTGCTCACCTGTTACTAACCTAATATTTCTTCTTCTTCTTTTTTTTTTAATGTTTATTTTTGAGAGGCAGAGTAAGAGTGTGAGCCAGGGAGTGGCAGAGAGGGAGGGAGACACAGAATCTGAAGCAGGCTCCAGGGCTCGAACTCACGAACTGCAAGATCATGCTTTGAGCCGAAGTCTGCTGCTTAACCAACTGAGCCACGCAGGCATCCCTACTAACCTAATATTTCAACTTCAATTAGGAAGGAAGAAAATTATGTGTGACATATTAACTAGGCTTACTGTGATCATTTAACAATACATGAAAATAGCCAATCATTATGTTGAACACCGGAAACTAATATAATGTATGTCAATTGTACTTAAAAAATCAATTAAGCCCTTTAACACTCGCTTTAGTAATATATTTTAATGTTTGCTTATTTTGAGAGGGAGAGAGCAGGGAAGGGGCAGAGAAGGAGAGAGGGAGAGGGAGAGAGAGACAGAAAGAATCCCAAGCAGACTCCACACTGTCAGTGCAGAGCCCAAGATCATGACCTAAGTAGATATCAAGAGTTGGACGCTTCACCACCTGGGCCACCCAGGTGTCCATAGTAATCGAACCAGTCTTCTCACACCAAGGCCAAGAAAAGTTAAAATAAGCAAATAGGACTACATCAAGCTAAAAAGCTTTTGCACAGTGAAGGAAATCATCAACACAATGAGAAGGCAATCTACTTAGTGTGAAAAGATATTTGCAAATCATATATCCAATAAGGGGTTAATATCCAAACTATATAAAGAACTTACACAATATAAAAACAATTTTTAAACAGGTACAGAACTTGAATAGACATTTTCCCAAAAACATACAGATGGCCAATGGGCACATGAAAAGAGGGAAAGGCAAATGAAAACCACAAACAACATGTCTGGTTGGCTGTTCTCAAAACACAAGAAATAACAAGTGTTCTTAAGGATGTGAAGAAAAGGGAACCCTTATACACTGTTGGTACAGCCAGTATGGAAAACTGTATGGGGATATCTTAAAAAATTAAAAATATCATATGATCCAGCAATTCCACTTCTAGGTAATTATGTGAAGAAAACAAAAACACCAATTTGAAAAGATACATGCACCCTTATGTTCACTGCAGCATTACTTACAATAGACAAGATGTGGAAGCAGGTTATGTGCCCATCAGTAAATAAATGGATAAAGATGTGGTGTATGTGTATACACACATATATATGATACACACATATATACAATGGAATACTGTTCAACGATAAAAAA
This sequence comes from Crocuta crocuta, assembly GCF_008692635.1. NCBI lineage: Eukaryota > Metazoa > Chordata > Mammalia > Carnivora > Hyaenidae > Crocuta > Crocuta crocuta. The sequence goes on along the minus strand of NW_027530544.1, from coordinate 3,200,243 downwards.
AGAAAATCTTGCCACTTACAACAACATGGATGGACCCAGAGGGTATTTACTTTCTAAGTAAAATAAATCAACAGAGGAAGAGCAATATCATATGATTTCATCTACATGTGGAATCTAAAAACCAAAATGAATAAACAAAACAAACAGAATCATTGACACAGATAACAAACTAAGTAACTATTGCTTACTAGCTGGGAAGGGTTGGCGGTGCAGGTGAAATACATGAAGGGGATTAAGTGATAAAAAACTTCCAGTTAATAAATAAGTCATGGAGATGTTAGGTACAGCATAGAATTTAGTGAATAATACTGGAAAAAAAAAAAATGGAAGCTTACATACCAAAATGTTAAAAAAGACATAGTTTCATAAATGCAGTGCCTACTGTGTGAAGTACTACTTTATAATATCCTTTTCCACATAAATCATCACATTTTAATGCTAGAATGCACACTTTCATCCACCTTATTTAAAAAAAAAAAGCAAACAATCTCTCAAGAATCGCATAGTGAACTAGATCAGGTCTTCAAAATTTCTCACACCTATACTTCCGAAGATTTGAAAATTCCGTGAATGTTTTTAAGCTGCTAAAGATGTAATTTCTAGAGTGCTAAAAAATTATGTTTCCCTAGAACTGTTATGTCACTCTTTAAAAAGTGAATACAACAGGATGCAAATGCTATAGAGTTTTGACACTGAACATCTCCATTTTTAAAAAATATGAAAACGCTGCACTAGGAAAGGTGGAAACTTTTTACATTTCTGGAACTCATTTTCATTCCACTGTGCACAGAATTTTATTCTAATGTAATTAAGCTTTTACTTGGAAAGCTTTTAGTGATCACTCTATCATATTTCTCCATTAACAAAAATGTATAGAAATTCAAATTTAAAACTGTAAATTAAAAAAATTCCTATGATCTCTTAAGTGTTAAAAACTGTTAACATATTATTACAATAATTACAATCATGAAATTAACTAAAACATAAATTTGCAAATTTTGATAGAAGCAGAATGGATTATTTTGGAAATATTTCTCTTAGAGGAACGGTACCCCTTCATTTGTTTGTGTATTTACTTAAGTTGAATATTACAACTAGGAAGCTAGAGTTTAGTGTAAATTCTATCAGGTTTTTTTGGGGTGTAAATAATGAGAAATACTGTTCACAGAAATAAGTAGATATAGAAAGGAGTTCCATTACTGCTAGGTTTCTGAACGTTTTCAATTCCTGAGTTAACCACTAAAAATCACTCACACACACACACACACACGCACCAAGATCTAGTATCAAAAAGCAATTTTTAGTCATCAACTGACTTGTTAAAACCTAAGCCAATTTTTCATTAGAAGTTTCCCTAGCGACTGACCTTCTAAGGATGGACGAGACAGATGTACCATAGTATATGGATTCTGGATGGTGAGAATAGTCCAACCCACTTCAACCAGCGCTTCAATCCTTTGTATAGGAACCTCAGAAAATAGGGGTCCCACATGGTGAGAATAAACCCTTAGGTGGTGGAGGAAATACATGTGTCTTCTTGATTAAACCACTGTGACGACGGAAATGTTCTGCATCTGCACTGTCCAACGGGCCACTAGCTACATGTGACTATTTCAATTTTAAAATTCATAACATTCAGTATTCACGTGAGGCTAGTAGCAACTCTAATGGACAGGGCATTCAACCCTTCCACTTGGTGCGGTCAGCAGCTTTGGCTGACAGCTTGTTAGAAGGACAGAACCTCGGGCCCTGCCTCAGATCTACTGAATCCGATTACCCATTTTAACAAAATTCCCAGGTGATTCAAATATACTCAAAAGATGGAGAAGTAACGTGCTAGAAACCTCAAATTTGGGCAGTTTTTCCTTATACTGACCAAAATAGTGCTTCCACGAAATGCCATCCTTTGGCCTTCATTCTCACTCCTAGCCACAAAGTGCAAAATCGAATCCTCCGTTCTAATTAACAGCCCTCCAAACATTTAAGCAGTTGTGTCCCCACATCTAGTTTTTTCAGGGGCAAATATCGACAGTGCCCCAAACGGGGCTTCCTGATTCTCTTGCAAAGCACGTGTCAAAGCTGGTGGGTCAAGGAACAGGCTGCTCTCTAGATCCTGATAAAATAAACAACTTTTCCTGTTTGTGGGCCCTGCTCCTAGGCTGGCAGGGAAGCAAACCGTCAATGCACGGGCTCTATTTCTACCCAAAGCACACACTGTACCTCTGCTTCAGGGCGGGAAAAAGTCTTAAAAACCTCCCGGGTTCCTTTAAGATTAGTCATGCAACCTTTTACATACTCAAAACATAAGATAAAACCTACAACTTTCTGAGATGCCTTTGGTCATGGTGATTTCTAACTATGTAAAAAAAAAAAAAAGGTATAAGCCTGCACCAAATGTTCCCTCCCTGGAGCTCTCTCTGTGAAGACTGTGTATACAGAGCTGCTAACTTGGGCCCAAATAAAATCAATTGAAGAAAGGTTTGTTCATTTTGCATCAACATTCCGCAAGGGCCTAACTAAGTACCTGGCCTCTAGGCCTCTCAAATCGACTCCCCAGGCCGACAGTAGGGTCGGCTGCCTGCTTGGCTTTTTGCTCTCACCCACAGCCCAACTCCTTCACCCTCTCCGCATCCTGGTCCCCGTTCCGAGCACCCAGCCCTGTTCTCCCCCTTTCCCCGGCTGGCACCTGACTGAGAAGACGTGGTCGAGACACGATGCCGCGTAGATCGATGTAAACAGGGGAAGAGAGCCCGCTCTTCAGTACGAAGTTCCCAAATTTAAAAGCCTGCACGTCGTACAGACCCGTTACCAATGACTCCAAATCGGCCTCTGCGGCTGCCATTGCCACGCGCTCCCGTCCCGGTTCTAAGCACCGAAGCGCGCCAGGCCTGCGGCGCCCCGATGCCGTCACCGAGAAAGCCCCGCCTCTTCCGCCCTGTCTTCCGGCGGCCTCGCGGCTCACTGCTTTCGTCTCCCGGTGTTTAAGGAGCGCGGCCTTGCTGGCTGTGGAAGCGAGCAGGACGCAGTCGTTTGGGCTTCTAGCGGCTGCCTCTGGATCGGGTCGCTGGAGTTCAACGCTCCGAGTCCCTAGATTGACTCCCGAGTCATAGAGCCAAGCCTCTCTAGAGGGTTTGTGTAAATGCTGCCCATTTTATAGCGCAGTGTCCCCTTATCTACTTCCTGGCCGAGCCTTGCGTTATTCGCCAATTATTAGTCACGATTCCCTCCTCCCTCCCCCCAGCGTACCCTTCCCTGCCCCGACCCTGGTTTCTCCAAAAGGACGGAAGTTCTCGAAGACAGGAATCCTTACTCAATTCTTGTTAACTTCATGGCACTGGCACATGACAGTGTCATAGCAATTCGTACCTGAGACTATAAAGCGCTTATGTAATTGTTCATTACCTCTTCTGTCGGAGGTGTCCTGGAGAAGGACTTGGGTTTATTCCCGTTAGAATAGCTCAGCTGCTTGGAGCGTAATAAATGTACAGCAGATGTGGAAGGGAGGGAGGAGAATAGAGGAGGATGAATTGCTCCGTGTCAGCATTATCCAGGAGGGTAATCTTGCCAGCCAATCTGAAAATCCAAGCGTATTTGGTCCTTACAAATAAATCCCTTAATGTGGGGGAAATTCCCATTATGTGTAGAAGGCAATACTTTAAGGGAAATAACTTCAAACCATAGGGCTCATGATGGTTACTCATTAAATTGATTCTGATTTCATTCCTATGTTTCTATATTTTTAATGTCCGCATGTTCTCTGAAGAGATTGTGCTGACCAAACAGTATGAAGAACCCATGCTTTTGAGAGTTATTTCTCATTTCAGATAAATGCAGTACATTTATGATTAAAAAAAAAAAAGGAGCCAAATGTTTGTAGCAGCTTTGTTCTTATTGGCAAAGTAACCTAATCAAGACGCTTCGATCTGTAACATTCTAGCTAACTGGCAGTGGTACTCTGAATCAGTATTACACTTGGGTGGCTCAGGCAGACCTGTTTAAGTCTATATAGGCTAATCTGGACTCTGAGAGCAGACCATGATGCATACATTTCTGAGATCCAGCTCAGATGGCCTGACAATTTTCTAACAAAGTTGGCATTTGGAACACCAGGATGAAGTTTACAACACACACCTGAGATTTACTTGACCTTTTTTTGTTTGTTTGTTTTTGATAAATGCTTTAGGATACTTCTTTCCAAAATGCTGGGCAAAAAGTGTAATAATAATGTGATATTTTCATCTTGTCAAAGGCTTTCATATATTTGGGAAAGAAAAATTATTACTCTTTCTTTTGAACAATGGTTTTAATTAGAAAGAAAAGAAAAAGACCACCAGAAATCATATCTTTAGTATAGTGTATTTATAGGAATGCATAACTTGTGAGATGTACATTTTGAAGTTTCATCCATAACTTATAACATTTACTGTAGTAATAACAAGACAGCAGATAATCACTTTACAACATTACACATGAGTGATTTTGACTTACAAATAAAATATTTACAACTACCTTTACAAAACGACATTGTGTGCATACAAAATGAACTGCAGAAAAATTTAAAAATAATAAGACAACCAAAAACCCAGAAGATACACTTAAGGCAGACCAGCAAGACACTGAAATAATTAAGGCTGTGGAATTCTTCTGCACCTTGAAAATATAGAGCTATTTATCAATACTGTGGAGTGATTTTAAATCAATTGTTACAAGCCTGATGGAAGTATGTACTTATATGTATATGTGTAATGGTCCCTATGGGGAAACCTATCCACTTATGGATAAGGCCCTTTATCTTAATGGCCAGAGAAGCCCACTCCAAACTCCCAAAAGACTTGGTGGGGAGGGGTCACTCAAAACCAAGAGGTGTCATTGCAGTTTGCAAACCAACTATTAATAATTCAAATATAAATATATTCCTGACCCTAGGAGTAAACAGATAGCCTAAATGATGGCCCCATTATGTTTCAGGCTTTGTTCACTTGGCTCTGTGGACTTCAAAGGACAGCAAGTAATTCCCAAATGAGTAGACCCTAACTCCACCCATCAGCCCTAATGGTTTTGAATGGCCCTAAATGGTTTTCCAGCAGAAAAATTGACCGACCTGGGCTGTCTTCAACTGGATAGATTTCTGCATGTGAGCAATAACATATACATACATATTATACACTATATACATGTACAGGTGTACATATATCCATATTTTCCAACAGTTTGCACTTTGATCACTACTGTTCTCTGACTAGGATCTCATTCTGATGGGTATGTTTAGAATTTTTCACAGTCTTCACATTGGTCCTAACTACTGGTTTTACTCACCTTCCCCATAGAGCAGGCTGGAGTTTGGCAGAAACAGAAGTAAAAGCACCAGGGTCAAAAAAAAAANACCCCAGGGGAAAAAAAAAAAAAAAAAAAAAAAAAAAATCAGACACAGAGATGACAGATATGGCTTAAGTTAGTAAGAGGAGATATACGTTTTGTTAACTTCAAATTCATAACCACAGTCTCTGAGAGCATGGTAACAGTCCCCATAATACTCCAGGATGTGGATTCAACTCTTGATAGAAGTCAGGCATTGATGGAACTCTTAATGCTAGCTATCCCTGGGCTAGCAAATTAGCTTGTCAAATTTTATTTGCACTTTTTTCCCACCACCCACTCTTTTCTCAGCTATCCTCACCCTCTGAAATAACAGGTATCTGAATAAACAATTAATCTCAATCATTTGAATAAAACTAAATCTGACCACATTTTAGAACCTCCCAATAAACAGGCTGACAAAACACAATAGCCTCTGAGTATTTCAGGCTTTCACGAGTATTAATTTCAAGCTTCCTATAAATGACCCTTAAAGATGAAAATTTGTCATAGAGTAATTGATTTTTCCTCTCCTCTAACTTCTACACATTTGAAAAATGCAGAAATGCCTTTCATAGAAGATATGGCCTATGATATTTCTGTGTTCTATTTCTATATAGATTTCTCATATGAATAATATTTCCTATTAAAATGTCTAGTGCTATGGACAAATTTCAGCTCTTTCCAACCCTCTAGAATTAATGAAACAACTGAGAGCCTTATAGGTTTTAGAAAATAAATATTAACATGGTAGCTTCCCTTTTCTTAGTGGAGTATGTATGAAACTTATCTTTTCTAAACCGGCCCCAGGTTTAATTATTAATTTACAAACGATCCCTAGACATTAAATAGTTAAGAAAAATCACAATGCAAATAAACCCACTGGAAGCCCACATACAGTGTTAGTCTAACCCAGACCCCACAGACATGCTACACAGGAGAGAAAGGAATAAAGCCCACATTCCTCAAAACTGAACAAGGGAGTGGTGAGTTTGCACTTTTGCCCTACAGCAGAGACCTCTTATGTTTGCCATATTTCCTCCTCTATCAAATGTATGGGACAAAGTTTCAGTTAATACACAGAAATGACCACCATCTAGTTTATAACGTATTTGCTCCCTCATGTCCTCACAAATCTAAATTTCCATGTTCTTTCATATAGGCAAGCAAACAGGAATGACTAACTCATGGGCACTAAATCATGGAGACTATGGGAAAGCAAATATGCTACTTCTGAAACACTTAATTATCTAAAAAAAAAAAAAATCTAAGGTTTCCCCTTTAAAACCCAACAGTTCCATTCATTTCTACACCCTGTGCATGTAATTTGCTTCTCACAATGGATGCCAGTGAGATTCTGAAGAAATGAGTTGTGATATCAGACAATATTTTATTCTTACTTCTACCCTTCCAGTGAGGGAAGTGGCTGTTTGGGTTCTTCTCTGACAATGTTTCCAGATCAAACAGCTTGAGAAGAGAGAATAGCAATTGCTTTGGAGGGCACCCTAATTTGTGTCTGCCATCAGAAATCCTGGAGAAAGCAATTTATTCACATAAGACCATCAGCTCTCCTAACCTATTTCTGTAGACAATCTTTTTAAATTATTGAAATTACAGGCTAAGACCAAATAATATTTAGACAAAGAGCACCTGGTACTTCCAATTAAAATCAAATTACAGAATTTAATCTTATGAGTTTGCAAATGGTATCCTAAAACATGAATATTGAAAACCTGGAATGTTCAAAGTTACTATTAATAAAGTTCTTAGCACTGGCAGTGTGTAGCACTTTTAAAAAAATCAAAGTGTATTTTAGACATCCCAACTATGCTATTTTCCCTACATTCCTATGAGATTAAAGTCCCTCCTCTCCCCCCCCCATCCCATTTTAACAATGGGGACTTTTGGGACAGAAAAAACAAAGACTTTCTGTAAGAAAGGATGAATCAGGAATAGCTTGAGGGTGAAACCCAAGAATTCCTGGCCTCACCCTATATTCAGATGTTTTCATTTAAAAGATATTTTAACATAAAGGAAAAAAATGCTGCAGTATCAATCAATCTACATACAATGAACTTCTTTATCTCCCATCCTCCCCTCTGAAAGGCACTACTATTTATAAAGGCTTTGTGAATGACAAAGCGGTGAAGCCAGCTTTTCCTCTGCTTCCTCTACTCCCCCAAGAGTGTTTATGGCTGTGAGAGTCCTGTAGGACACCTCCACGTTGCAATTTTTTTCTTAAAAATTTTCCCACATTCAGCTGTAAGTGGATATAAATCTATTTAATTTGAAACAAATGTAAAAGATGCAGTAAATCATTATATCTTTAAAAAATTATTATGAGTTGTCCCTGATCTTTTCTTCTTTCTGCATCCCACCCTTACAAAACAAAACAGACCTCAAAACTCTATGCAATGAAAAAAAAACAAGCAAGAAATTTATGACATTAACCAACACTAATTTTTCCCATTTCAACTGGAAGCTCACTTCCACTAATTCCCAGTTAAGTTTTGATTTCAAAAACTATGGTCGAAGTGGACCATTTTCTCTTCTTCCCCTCTCTACCAGAAAGCAATATCTGCCAAAACAGGTACAAGAAAGTGGTTATTAATCCTCCGTCCCTCCCCATGGTTGCCCACAGAGCAACCTCAAGTACATTTCCCAAGCCCCACCTTCTGGGCTTCCCTGTTAAAGCCTTCCTTGTTATTTCCAGCTCCCTATGGAGAATTCTTGAGCCAGGATTGCTAAATTACTTCTGTTGGGGAGTGGGCAGGGGCTTTGCAGACAGGGAACCTCTCTGTTAGTTTAATTCAGTTATCAAACTATATAAAATACACACCCTTTCTCTTGGGGCCTCTGTTAAATTAATTCTAATGATTGTACTTTGGCTCCAGTTAACAGAATCATCCTACTTTTCATTTCTATGTCCTGCCTCTCCTGTCTCCCCATTTCCCCAGCATGTGTACTTGTGGGGAGGGGAAATTCCACACAACCCCACACCTGGGCTGTTCCAACTCTGATGTAAAAGCTGATATAAAACTTTTGGCTCCAACATTCTGTCAGCTTCCCTCCCACAACATGATTTCATGAATTCTCTCCTGTGCCCTCTGTGCACTACTGTCCAAGGCTCGAATCTTCTCCAGCAGAATCTCAACCAGTCTCTTACATGGTCATACACACTCAAAAGGACTCAGCACAGATTTCTTTAGTTGCTGTGCACAGTGGATGAAACAGACCTTGCCAAGTCACATTTTATGGGTATTTGGAATCCTCAGTGCCTGCCCTCCATCCGGTGACTAGCCCCAGGGACCAGGCTTCTTTTAGGCTAGATCTCACAATGGAGACATGTTTACTAAAAGGTTTTTTAGTAAATATGTTTTAAATTTTAAAATATTATATCAGATAGTATTTGTATATACATGTAGGTTTAAATGAAGACTAGGGAGGGTTGGTCAAGGGCGATCTCTGAGGGAGGGCGCCTTGGTGACCCAGGGCCATTCGAAACTAGGAACCAAATAACAGTTGGAATCAGTTTCCACGTATTTGGTTAATCCTAAAAATACGAAGTGCTATCTAGTCTTATTGCTTGTACTTTCTACTAATTGATTAATCTATAATCTTGAATGGGATGAGGCGGAGGGTAGATGAGGAAGTTGACTCTAAGACCAATGGAAAAGACAGATGAGTGGTTTTAATTCTATATTTCCGCTGTGGGAATAAGTGTTTTTATATATTAAAGTTCAGACTTCGTTTCCACCATTCCTTTTCATTTAGATAGGTTTGTAATTCTATTTATCCTTCATAAACTCTCTGCTTGCACTTTTGTGCAGCTTGATTTTAATTTTCTCAATCCTATCATAGGAGAGAAGCAATGCCATTAAAACTGATTTGAGGACAAACACTTGAGTTATTTTTTTAAAATATTATTTGCATATCCTAGAAAACAAAGGGTGGGTCAAGTACCAACACACAAAAAACCCCCAAAAATTGTTCCCCAAAAACAAAGAAAGAAAAACAATCATGAAATGCCCAGGTTGAATTTTTTTCCCCCACTAGCTGGGGAAAGGGCAGTTCATAATCACTGGGAGTGGAGAACACATGCCGGGAAGCAGCGTTGGCCTCAAAGTGCAATTTGTCCTTTTGGTCCAGGGAAATATCAGCGGCTGAGTGGTGACGGGTATTGCAATCACAGTCGAAACTCAATGCTCTGTTAGAGTGATGTATCAGATTTTATTCCATGGCTTCAAAAAGGACTTGGGACCAGGCCTTTAAAAGGCCTATATGGCTGCCTCCTTTTGGTAAGCACCCCTTAGCTTCCAGAAGGGGTTAGAAATAAAGCAAACCAACTTTCTGAGGACTGCCTTCTACAGCTGTAGAAGAAGTCAGAAAGCGTTGTTACGTTGGTCTTAGGAACCATAGGAAAGGTCTCTATTTGCCCTTTTGTATGAACCTGTTATATTCATTACCTAGTTCAAACCGAGTGTAGACATAAAAATAACCCCAGAACTCTTACTGTATTTGGACTTCTTTCCTGGCAGGCTTTCCTGCCAGATGAACTCTAAGCTGCCGGTGAATTTGGGGGTAGCGTTTCATATACAGAACCTATGTTAATCAAATACTTGTGACTGAGAGAAAAATCATCTCATTCACAACTGCAAAAGGGTAACATTGCTTTCTCTTAATGCACGGGTTCTGGTAAAAGATTTCTATACAAGATTTATAAAATGCTCTAAAAAACTTGTCATCTAATTGTGCTTAGTCAAAACAATGTAATGCTTCGGTAAATAAATTACTGTCTTAACTGGAGCACTCAAAGTTACTTATGATTGATTTCATATATACCTCTATATTATAAAACTCTGAAAATTGAATGGAATATATTTTACTGTATGTGTATATGTATCCTATTAAGAAACTATATCTAAGTAATCTAAACCAGAATAGTTGGCATACACGACATCTCTGTTAAATAGAACTTTTTGCTTAAAATTTCAGCAGAGTTAGAAACCTTTTATGCTCACTACAGTGAGCTTTGGGTTTGCCCAGTTAACCACTCATTTTGGAACACACTATTAAAATCGTCTAACAGCTAATATTCTTGTTCTTCTTGGCCTTCTCTTTAATGGTTTGGGTGACTCTTTGCATCTTTACCTCTTCCGAATGACCTTCTGAAAAGCCCCTGGATTTAGGGTAATTTTACGGCTGCCCAGACCCTGAATAACCCCTGATGAGGTTTAAGAGGTACATCTCTCGATCCAGAGAACTGCATGGAGTGAACTAACAGAATTATTTACAGACATTCAGTCTTGCTTTGGTTCACACTGCACTTCCATGTGAAACCCCAAGGGCTAGGAGATGGCTACGTCCCTTGGTTTACCCGGTTGACGATGTAGCTCTTGACGTTGGGGACAGGCCGCACGTCATTCTGATGCTTGCGGCGTTCTATGAAGCACGCCAGGCGGGAGGTGTCCAGGGGGATTTTGGAGTAGCTGCCATTGTGGGGCTGCAGCCAGGGATGCTGCAGGCAGGTGGCTGCCGTGGGCCTCCTCCGGAAGTCTTCCTGCAGGATCACATTGATGAAGTCTCTGGCAGCATTGCTCACGCCACAGAAGTATTCATGTGGGAAGCTAAAGTCCACCCTGCACACGTTGATACATGTCTCCTCTTTACTCTCATCCAAGAAGGGAGACACGCCACTCAGCATGACATACGTCAGTACCCCAATGCTCCAGATGTCTGTGCCCAGGGAGACGGGGATGCCTTGGATCACTTCTGGGGCGGCAAACTCGGGGTTCCCCAGCAGGTGGTGGATGTGGAAGTGCCCCGAGATCTGGACGGCATCCTCCAGGTCTATGAGCTTCACTCGAGGTACTGGAATGCGAAGGTCAATGAGCAGGTTTTCAGGCTGAGGAGACCCAGGCGTGAGGGAGAAGAGAAGGCAAGTTCAGCTTTCTGTCTTGACTACCAGTACGACTCTGGTGGTTCAAACACGGTTCTGCTATTCTTTGAAAAAGCCTATAGAGCATGAGAAATCGCCTATGCAAAGTGCACAGGGGAGCTTCAAACTAGACTAAATTCCGAGTTAGGGTGGCCCTTCAGAGAAGCTGTTTGACACTGAAAATCATGTCTTCTCAACCACCCCTTACTTCTGCACTGTCTCAGAAAAAAAAGAATGGATTATTCACTTTGGAAAAGAGAGCCTTCTTTGGGAGCACCGTAAAAAAACGGACATTTTTGGCTTCCTTCTAAAATGTTAGACGAAGTGCTAAAAGCTTCCCTACTTTCTCTCACCCCAGACATCCCTGTGACTCTGGTGTGTTCTCATTAATTCATGAAAAACACACTTAAATTGTGTGACAACCTCGTTTCTGTTTAATATTACTAAGGACTCTAAGGAAATGAAATGAATTAGAAGGTACGTCCCTCAAGGGTAATGATGAACAGGTTGGACTGAGCCACCTCATTGCAAGGGTAGCTATTTCTTATTACCTTGATGTCCAAATGGGCAACCCTGCAGTTGTGAAGATACTGCAGGGCTTCTATGATATCTCGGATGTAGAAAGCTACTTTCTCTTCCATCAGCTCATCATGATGCATAAGGTAGTCTAAGAGCCGGCCATCATCCATCCTGGAAGCAGGGAGGAAGGAAAAAGCAAAGGAGATACGTTTGTAAAGAAATGGAAAAGTAACACAATACAAATCCATAAGAGCTCTAAAATCTCTCCTGTCTGCCTTAGAAATGAAGATCCATTTGCCACACGNTCTTGATCCATTCATCTGTTGATGGACACTTAGGCTCTTTCCATGTTTTAGCTATTGCACACGCACATATTTTAATTAGAGCCTGGAGTTACCATAAGGCTCAGAATGAAAATTAATTAATTAAAAAAAATTGCAGTTGTGATGTGCTCCATGGAAGAAATCTGTGTAACCTTAAAACACATTTTATGTTGCTAAAAGTCACGAGGAAAAAGGTCTGACGCTCCTTTAAGAGGTTAGATTGCAAAAGGGAGAATGACTTGAGAAAGAGTTGCTCTCCCTCAATATTCTGATTAACTGGAGCCTCTGGGCTGCGGGCTGCCTCAAATACATTTTGCAAATTGCTTTTATTTGTCAGTGTTTGCATCTAACACTGAAAGTCAGCAAAGTTTGTCCCTGGTGTTCTTGACCCCTTTTTGGATCCTCTCCCTTTGGAGCAAGTTTCCAATCTTAAAAAACTGTTGGCCAAAGACATGGTAGGGGGAGCCAGCCAGATCCAGATTTGAATCCTGATTCTGCAACCTACGGGCTGGGGGTAAACTGGAAAACTCTGTGCTTCGGTTTCTTCATCTTTCAATGAGAATGGCAACAACAGCAGTAACACCTACTTCATTATGTGGGTCATGCAAGAATCAGGTGAGACAATGCAGCATTTAAACATAATTGGTAGAAATAGTAAATGCTCAGTAAATATTTTCAGGTACCCTGTGCCCTCTTTAGCAAAGAGTGACCAGATGTCAGACTGACATTCTAATGTGCACTGGGCTGTCAAAGGCGCATCCCCAGGAAATACTCAGGTAGAGGAGCTTAACCCAGAGTCAGAAACAACCTTTGAGCATAGCTGAGCCTCACCCCCCAGCCACGTTTCCGTTCTCTTCTCTAGCTTATTCCTTCCCACTGGTCTCTTCTTCTGCTCTCCTTGGTGGGAGCAAAGCCTTGCCGGGGCTGGGGTGGGAGTGATTAACATGGAGTGGAGTGGAGTAGGCCTGGGTTTGTTAGATGCACCTCACCCCTGGACTTCTTGCGGTACTGCTCTGAGACCTGAAAGCCTCAATATCAAGTTCACTTTCAGAGCTTTTGGGTCATGCAGACACCCAGGGCCCCCCCTAGACTAGGGGATCAGAACCTCAGTTGCCCAGAAGAGAAAAGCTCTACCAGAGATTTGGATAGTCACCAAAGGGGGGCCTCTGGTCACAGCGTAACCAAGTTTAGCACAGGGCTTAGCTCAGGCACCGCCTCTCCACTAATCTCTGAAACTTCAAGTCGAACACACTCCCTTCCATGGTCTCACAACAACCCTCTCCAAAATATGCGTTTCTTTCTCAACATCTGCCACATGAAACTGAAATCATTCTCCCAGTGACTGGTCTTCCTCATCAGACTCTGAGCTCTTCAAGGATAAGAACCACATCTTTTCATCTTTGTTCCTTCCACTCTGGCCCCAAGTCCACACAGCAACCGGCACACAGGGAGTGCTCATAAATATTTGCCAAACTACCTCAATCCACTATTCATCTCATTTAATCCCTGTAATAAGTCTGGGAAGTGGAAATAAATCTTCAGACTTCACAGATGAAGACTTGAGGCCCAGGAATCTAAAAACCTTGCCCCAAATCACAGAGCTGGGATTAGAGACCAGGTTCTTTATTCCAAGAATGGCTTCCTTCCATTGCACTGTGACAGCCTGGTAATTAGCACTTTCCCTTGGAATGACAGTTGGCGAATCTGAAGAGGCAAAGGTTCTGAGCCAGCCACACTACCTTGATATGCAAGTGAGAATACCTTTTATTGGAACTTGGGTACAACACGTCGTCACCTGTAAATGAAAACAATTCACTGCCAACAGAATACATCGTTTGAGTTAGGAAGCTGTCCCAACCAAAGGTTAGGTTCCAGAAGACTGTTCCTAAGTGTTATTTGTTAAATCCAAAGTGACAATCGACCAGTGACTACATAGCTATATAAAGTTAAGTATCAAACAAGAATTACAAATATTAATAGAGTTGATTTTGTCTTCTCTTGTTTCTTTGCAACCAATTAAAATGTGTAGCCAAAGAGGTTTGCCTTTTGGCTCTCATTTTTTCATAAATAAATTTATAAGTTATTGCTTCAAAAGGCCTTCATACACAAACACCTAGGCAAACAAGCACACAAGAGCAACACCAAAATGGCAGCCAGAAGCTGTGAGTGAAGGCACTTCTCTTCTGAACACAGACTCATGTGGAGCCCTGCCAGGTCATTAGCACCCATCTGATAACATTATTTTGAGGGCTCAATACTTCTGAAAGGACTTGTCTCTTTAGCCTCTGTTAGTTCTCTGTAAACCATAGATCACGAGCTGTGTCCTTAGCTTGGCGTAGCAGTGGGGAGAATGTGCTTTATCTGATGTATTCTGGAGCCAAGTATATGGTTGCCTGAATTCCCAGAAAATCTGGAATGAGTAGAATATTTTCGAGGCAAGTGTCTCCATTAAAAGGAATTTCTTGGGTGGTAGACCATGGGTGCTGTGCCAGCAGATTGATGCTCAAACCCCTCTTTCATCTCAGCCCTGCCCCCTATTGTCTATAAGCTTTTCCTAAACTCCTGCACAGCCCAAGAGTCCATAATCAGAATCAGAGTGGGAGAGATCTGGGTTCAGGTCCCAGTTTCTCCATCCCCTAGTTGTAAGGACCTTTCTTATCCTTGATTTTTTTCTAATCTATAAATGGGAACCGCATTTTAACAAATGGATGGGAGAATGCATGTTACGTGCAACCCTTTGTACACTGTAAGACGTTGCATAAAATGTAACTGCTGTTTCTGGTGGACAATAAATGACCAGGCAGCTGGGGACCACTCAGAGACACCTGTACTTACAGTTCCAAAATCAGGATGTAGGATGTGGGGGATTCGTAGGTGTCGTGGAGAGTGATGTACTGAGGGTGCTGCAAGTGCTGGAGTAGGGCAGCCTCGTGGGCAGCCTGCTCTTTTTTCTTCATTTTTTTGCTAACGAATTTCACAGCGACATCCTTGCGGGTAGCTTTGTGAATACACTTCTTCACTATGGAGAAACGGCCTCTGGAAAGCGAAAGGGAGAATGCATTTTGCCAAGCTTCATTAATCAGTTAAGTATTATTTTTTTTAGGGATGTGTAAAGTTTTATCTGAAGTGGTTAAACAGTAACATTTGATTAGGAACCCTATTTTCCTATATTTTAATATGTTTTAAGTGTATTTATTTATTTTGAAAGACAGAGCATAAGCAGGGGAGGAGCAGAGGGAGAGGGAGCAAGAGAATCCCAAGCAGGCTAGTGGGGCTCCATCTCACAACTCTGGGATCATTACCTGAGCTAAAATCAAGAGCTAAAATCATTCTGGGGCGCCTGGGTGGCTTAGTCGGTTAAGCGTCCGACTTTCACTTAGGACATGATCTCGGGGTTCGTGGGTTCAGGCCCCACGTCGGGCTCTGTGCTGACTGCCAGCTCAGAGCCTGGAGCCTGTTTCAGTCTGTGACTCCCTCTCTCTCTGACCCTCCCCTGCTCACGCTGTCTCTCTCTCTCTCTCCTAGAAATAAATAAAACAGTAAAAAAAAAAAAGAGTTGGGCATTCTACCAACTGAGCTACCCGGATGCCCCACAGGTTCAATTTTCCAAGCTGAATATATTTATATAAAATACAAGAGTAATAATGTTACAGGAGGAGGAGTTCTACTCTATGATAATTTCAAAAACATTTTCTTTTTTTAAAAATATTTGTATCTATTTCTGAGNTCTCTCTCTCTCTCTCTCTCTCCTAGAAATAAATAAAACATTAAAAAAAAATTATTTATTTTGAGTGGGGGAGGGGCAGAGAGTGAGGGAGAGAGAGGATCCTAAAGAGCCTGACAGGAGGCAGGGCAGGGGAGGGGGGAGGCTCGATTCCTTGAACCATGAGATCATGAACTGAGCTGAGGTCAAGAATTGGACAGTTTTTTTAAAAAAGTTTACTTATTTATTTTGAGGTGGGGAGGGGCAGAGAGGGAGAGGAGAGAGAGAATCCCAAGCAGGCACAAAGCCTAATGCAGGGCTTGCACAAACCATGAGATCATGATCTGAGCTGAAATCAAGAATCAGATGCTTAACCAACTGAGCCACTCAGGTGCCGCCCTCGCTATACCTTAATTTTTTTTTTTTTAAATGTGTGTTTATCCAAGTTATGCATCCCCATGATTTAAAAAGTCAATTAGCTTTAACAAGTTTTCTTATTAAAACTCCTACCCCCATCCCCATTTTCTCTTACACTAGTGGCAGTTTAACATAGCAGTCAGTTATATTTAGCTGATTATTTGGGTGGTCTATGTTTGTGTGGCTACTTCTTAGTGTTTCAGTTTTCATTGTAATCTGCTGACACCTACTCTGGAGAGCGAGATGTTAGTCTCGCTCCTTCTCATCACATGACCACTTTTTCCTTTCCCTGTCCTCTCAACAGAATGATATTTAAAAAAAGTTTTTTTAAATGTTTGTTTATTTTTAAGAAAGAGAGAAAGACACAGTGTGAGTAGGGGAGGGGCAGAGAGAGAGAGGGGGAGACACAGACTCTGAAGCAGGTTCCAGGTTCCAAGACTCACGTGGGGCTCGAACCCACAAACCGTGAGATCATGACCTGAGCCCAAGTTGAATGCTCAGCCAACTGAGCCACCCAGGTGCTCCTAACAGAATATCTTAATCAATATTCAGTGTTTCCATTCTTGCAACTAGGTCAGGGCTATACACAGTTGAAGCTCCAGTAAACTATGAATATTTTCCTTGTTGTGATAGAATTCAGTCCTCATTTCTGACAAAGAATGTCCCTTATGAGCACCACTCAAAGATTAGTCTGGGACTAAGAAGTCACCGCAGGGTGACTGAGCGGTGGTTTTTATCATGGTTCTGTTCTCAGAGCTTTGCTCTGCTTCTGTGGATGTGTTCTCTCCGTGCACAGCTTGAACGTGGCCCGGGTTTGTGGTGTTCCATGAACAGAATTAGGGGGTCTCCTTCTTTAGCTCTCTCCTCACTGAGATTTCCCACACATTCTTTGGTTCCTATGGGCCTATTTTTCTGGATGGGATTCCCTCAGAATTTTAGCCTCTTGCTTGGAGTAAAGCAGTGAGAGAGAGAAGGGAAGGAGGAAAAGGCATTTTCCTGTTCTCTTCAGCTCAGAGGGACCTCTTTTCCTGTCTTTTGGCAAGAAAGATGGGTTTCTTTTGGAATTGCTCCTTGTATATGCTGCCCAGCTCCCTGCTTTGACCCACGCTTGGGTTAAAGCCCAACAAACAAACCAGAGAGCTCACTGCTACTATCCTTGATTTTCTTCAAGTTTTAACTTGGTTTCCCAATGTCTGTTATTGACTTTTCAGAATCCTGAGGTAGTTGCTGTTTTGGATTTTGTCCAGGGCTCTGGTTGTCATCAGTGGAATAGGCTACAGTGGGCTTACTCTGTCCTGGCCGGCACGGGGGGTTGGCTCATTCTATAAGTTTGGGACTAAACAGCTGTTTGGAAGCTCTAATTGTGGGTGTGGTGCCTGTCAATTTGACCTTCACTGTCGAGTGATCTGAATGGACTGTTTTATTGGGAAAGCACCGAAGTCAGTATCTTTAAGACTTTCCTCTTGGGCTGGTCAGATTTTCCAGAGAAAGATCCCCCTCCTTCCTGCCTAGATGGTGAAGCCCTGGTTATCCATTTCTGGAGCCCGCTGGCTAAGAGAGAGCTGGCGTCCTGATTATCCAGCACGGATTTGGTCTCCTAACTGGCCAGCTGCAGTCAGGTTCTGCTGCCCCCAGCTGTGCCGGTGTCCCTGCGGACAGAGGCACTTTGTTTTACCCTGTCTAGAGAATGAGCTTCCGGCATTTCCCTGGATGGGGAAGGGCAACCTGGAGATCTGGAGCCACGACCTCTCACACAAGACTTTCAGCCAGCCAATCCTCCAACTTCAGCAATCCTCTTTCTGATTCGCAGAAGTACTTGGTGCTGCCAGGACCCCAGGCTTTGGGGGAATTTTGCTGCCAAAGTTGCACTGCCTCTCACTTAACCCCACAACCGACTTGGAGATAGTTCCTAGGTCATTTGTCACTCTGTTGCTTGTTTTCTGCCTCTAATCTGTTATAATCGCTGTCTCTTCTTCCAGTGTCTTCATCCTCACTAAAATGTCCTTTAGTGAAGATTCAGTGAAGTCTCAGGATGGAGGGAACACAGGTGGCTGTTTTCAACTTGCCTTCCTTACCTAGAGGCCTGGTCCTGCTATCTTTTCGGATTGTGTGCAGCATTCCCCGGGATAAGTCTCTGCCTTCTTTATATTGCAGTGGTGGTTTATTTCTACCTAACTGTGCTGTGCTCAAGTGCTCTTTCCTTCAGATGGACTTTAGCAGTGAAGATATTTCTTTCTGCACCATGGTTTTTATAATAGTTTATTATCAGAGAACTGTTTTTTAATGTTTTTAAACATTTATTCATTTTTGAGAGAGAGACAGAGAGACAGAGTGAGAGTGGGGGAGGGCAGAGAGAGAGGGAGACACAGGATCCGAAGCAGGCTCCAGGCTCTGAGCTGTCAGCACAGCTTGATGTAGGGCTCGAACTCACAAACCATGAGATCATGACCTAAGCCAAAGTTGGACACTTCACCACCTGAGCCACCTAGGTGCTCCACCAGAGAACTATTTTTAACAAGATAGTCATATAGGCCTAGAATTCTAGGTTTAGGTGTGATGGAGAAACTTGACTCACTTCTACGGCTCACAGATACTTTTCATGTGTATCATGTGAGTATCTACATGTTTTTTTTCCCCTTTCTGTTAACTACAGCATCTTTAAAGGATTTTTTGAAACCATGAGGACTATACTTGGAGGGGAAGCAAAACTTCAGATTGTTGGAGATGAGATTTTTTTTTTTATAAACCATCGATTGCTTTGAACAGATCAGAAACTTGATCTCCCCTTCGGGAAATATGAAAACATCCATCTCTTCCAGGTAAAACATGGCTTAGCCCATGGCTATCAACAGTAAATGCATATCTTGAGAAGGAATTCATTGGTACATCCAGGTGATGCAACCAGTTTCATTTAGAACCAGATCCGGGGAGGGATGCCTGGGTGGCTCAGTCGGTTAAGTGTCCGACTTCGGCTCAGGTCATGATCTCATGGTTAGTGAGTTTGAGTCCTGCATCAGGCTCTCTGCTGTCAGTTCAGAGCCTGCTTCAGATCCTCTGTCTCCCTTTCTCTCTGCCCCTCCCCTGCCTATGCACACTGCCTTGTGCTCCCTTTCTTTTTCAAAAAACAAACAAACAAACAAAAAACATTAAAAGAAAAAAGAACCAGGTGGGGATTTGATTCACTACTGGAGTCATACCTAGCTTCATAAACTTGAATATAATGGGGCAAACTAGATTTCAATTGCTAGAGCTTATTTTTGACAAAAATTTCTACAATGAGATATCATATATGCTAGTAAAATAAACACAGGCTTAAGAATTGGGTAGCCCGGGGTTGGAATCCTGGCTCTCCACTTACTAGTCGTAGGGCCTCGAAAAAGTTACTTAACTCCCTAAGCCTGAGTTCCTTTCCTGGAAACCTACTTAAACACTATCTCACATGTTATAAGGCTTAGATGTAATACCTTTTGTATAACACCTGCATAGTATCTGGAACACTACAAATACTCAATAAGCACCATCATTATCACCTTGGAAATTTCCACTGGCCTTTTTCCCCTCTCTGGCCACTCAAAGAAGAGAGAAAGTAGAGCTAAGAAAGTTGTTTTTTTGTTTACTTGTTTGTATTTTTAGAGAGAAAGAATTTCAAGCAGGCTCCACACTCAGCCCAGAGCCCAATGTGGGGCTCAATCCCACCACACTGGTATCATGATCTGAGTCCATATCCAGTCAGACATTCAACCGACTGAGCCACCCAGGCACCCCGAGATAAATTTGGTTTTTGACGAAAGGTGCTGTAATGAAAGGCAGTGAATTACAGTGTAAATCCTGCCTAAGAAATGGGAATAGCAATCATTTTGGCTCCCTCCATAACCTCTGTCACAATCTCCCCACCTAGGAAATGTTATGTTTCATTGAGAGACGTCAATCAGAGATGGAGAAGATGCTAATGGCCCATTGTTTGTGGGTGCTTTTTAATTTTTTACATCCAGGGAAGTGGGGGACTTGCAAGAACTACCTACCCTCTCCCCTAGACCATGTGCAAACTGATGCACATAAAGAGACGAACCCCCTTTTCATTTCTTTCCATCAACTATTTTGTGGGACAGGTGATAAATTTTTTTCATTATTTTGTTAAAAGTTATATTTTTATCTTTTTTATTTTTGAGGACATACTTTTCTAACCAAAAGAAAGAGACAGAGAGAGACAGAGGCACAGAGAAACAGACAGAGAGACAGGGAGGTGTGTGTGTGTGTGTGTGTGTGTGTGTGTGTGTCTGTGTAAGGGCATACTGGATTGGAAATATCCATGAAACAATGCGCTTGTGCTTGAAACATGGACATGAATGGAAACTTGTACCAAAAATTAGTGATTGTACCGTCTTCTCAGGAATGCATGGAACTTTTAACAAAAATTAACCATGTACTGCTCATCAATCAAGTCTCAACAAAAATCAGCATCCGTATCATATAAATCAAGCTCTTCAACTACAGAGTTAATTAAGTTAGAAATCAGTGACAAGATGATAGTTGGTAAAAATCTCACACAGTTGGAAAATTAAAAATATTTCTACTACTATTAGGTCAAAGAAAATAATCATAGTTGAACTGAATGATAATGAAGGTGCCACATACCAGAAGTCAAGGTATGTAGCTAAAATTGTACTTTGAAGAAAAGGATGAGCTTTAAATTCTTATATTAGAATAGAAGAAAGGCTAACAGTTGAAGAGTGAGGCCTCTGACGTAAAAAGTTAAAAAAAGAGCAATAAAAGTACACATAGATATTCTAGCATTTTTCTTACTATGGAGAGAGTACACCGAGGAAGAGAAACAAACGCTAAAAGCAAATTGTTATTCAGATGTGATGTCATTAAGTGCTCATGAATGAGGGAAAAGAAAATGGGGTCATTACCTTCCAATTTCATTAAGCTCAGTATAAGCTGAATCAAAATTATCCTTCCAAGAAATGGTGGCACCATCAGCAGCAGCATCTTTGGAAGAGAGAGAATCCATTTATGATACTGAGGAAGTCATGTAAGAATAAAGAAAAGGTTAACAGGAAAGCACCCGCCTTGCCCCAAAGCAATTCTCATGACCAAATATGGAGTCTAGCGCAGTGGGAAAAGGCCAGGATTCTTTGAAATGTTGTTTTAAAAAATATCATCCAAGGGGAAACTGACATGACGGAGCAGACTCCCCCTCCCCGTGCCATCTCCATAAACAAAAGAAAACTCTGGACGATCAGAGATGCAACCTCTGGGTATTTTAAAAATAGAAATTTGGTAAAAAAAAAAAAAAAAGTTAAAAGAGAAAGAGAAAATTTCATGGAAGGCCTAGAAAAGTCAGTGAGAATCAGGGCTGGGGGGAAGGCAGCGGAGAAGGGAAGAGTTACAAGGCCCAGAGGAGGAAAGCAGAGGAATGTGCTGGAAACATCAGAACCACTGCTCTCTCACCCTGCTGTCCTCAGACATTAATGAGCCTATGTGGTGTACTGAATGATTTAGTTTAACCCAGAATACATGCCTGAGCAGAATGTTTGGTAGTATTGCCTTAAGGTGTGTTAATTCTCTGGCAATAATTTAAACACACACACGCGTGTACACTCATGGGTGCATGCATGCACACCAATGTGTATTTGTGTTGTCCCTGGGGACCGAGGTTCACAAGAAGCAAAATGTGTGGCAGAAGTTAGTTGGTAGCTCTGGAGGGGAGGGCCACGCCAGCAGTGGGGCTCTTCTGACCACAGCCGGGCTGACGCTCAGGCGCCTTACCTACCTTGAAGTTGGACAGAATAGAGGCCCAGGGCCAAGGTTTCCCAGTGAGTCATGGGTCCAAGGGAACAGGGCTATTGGGAGGGAGCTAACTGCCTGGGGATGCGCTGGGAAGCATTTTCAGACTCAGCTGGGGGCTGGGCTACTGCCGACGGCCCCACGGGGTTTCTGAAGCCCCTCTGGAGACTTGGGGATTCCCTATTCCCTGACAGACATGGGTTTCTTGCCTATTCACTGCGGTGGCCTCCTTCTCCTCTGCCCCAACACGTCCCCCGCCCTCGTGCACTGCAGAATACCTCACTACTTAGAGATTTCTTTGAGCTAGCAAGTGTCCTCTTTCACATGTTCTAGGGACCAAGGCGGCTTGGTGAGACAGTGAATGAGGGGCCAAAATGAGAACCACATTTGTAAAATACTCATGTGTAGCTAGTTATACATATATCTTCATCATCCAACACATCCACATAAAAATGTGGCCCCTCTGAAATAAGACATTCTGGGAAGGTGGGGAGTGGGGAAACTATCAAATACTCGTACTGACTCCAATTCTTCAACCAGGTTGCTTTCCTCTCCCCGTTTTCAATTGGTGAGTGGGGCTGTGTCCGAGGCTGTGAGGCACACTTACGCCTGGCACGGATTCCCAGGGGAGAGGAGGGCTGGGGTTCCCATCTAGGAAAAGGGGCAGATAGCGTCCACATGACTCATGACTCCCCCACCCCCCGCTACTGGGCTACGGGGCATGGCTGGGACTCACCGTACTCTGGGAGTCGCACAAACTCTGAGGGCTCGCTGGGAAGGCTGATACCCCAGGGGTTACTGGCGCTGACTCGGAACTGATAAGGACTCCCCGGACTGAGGTCTTCGATGACGAGGTAAGTGTCCAAGGTCGAAGCTACCGACTGCTGCCAGGCCTGGGAACCTAGTGCACAATTTCCGAGGAGAGGGAAAGAAAATGCCAGAGGGACATTGTTTCAAAGACCTTCAGCAAACAAAGAAAGGAAAGCTGACACATTTCATTCCGGTCAAGGGGTTACAGATTGGGCTCTGAAAGCCCGTGGGCCGACGGTGGCAGGTTTGGGCTCAGTCTCCTAAATGACTGCGTATATCATGAGGGGTGCGGAAGCAGCTGGCCTGGGGGTTCTGGTCATTTCCAAATATGCATGTGTGAGAAGGAAAAGACGTAGAGCACACAGAATTGACAGAAGGGCGTGTGGCAATTCTTAATAAGGCATAAACATATATCATGAATAACAAAATGAGAGAAATTACACATTTGGAAATGGAAACAAAATAGAAGGGAACATGCACTGAGCACGCCATACATGTAATATACCACGGAAGGCGTCTTCCCATAATTCTCCCATTTAACTTTCACACTGAAATCTCCAGAAACCCTGTGAGGTTGGGAACACGGATCTCTCACTTTATACGTGAAGAAACCAAGGCTCAGAAAGAGGAAGTGATTTTCTTGAGAGAACTGTGTTAATAAGATGAACTATGAACCGAACAGTGAGTAGCTAAGCGCAAGCTTTGTGAGACATGTCTGCCAGCTCAGCACGAACACCTCTCTGCTGAGTGGGGGGCCCAAGAGTGAACAGCTTCAGAAAGATGCAGAAATGAACAGCTCTGTATCTGCACAGGGCCTGTGTGGTAGAAAAAAGAAGAGTTAAAATACTATGAGTAATGGCGAGGAACAGAAATGACTTAGGCTCTGGCCACAACGAGCAGTTGTTTGAAATTCAGTTCTGTAATTCTTTATGTGGTTCAGAGACGTGTTAGTAACAACTAGAGCAACCTGGCAGCTTCTCATTCAACTGATTCTTGATAGTCGGTAACAGGGTCAGGTGTTTCTAATTGCTAAACTAACACAGGCATCCTTAGCATGTAAATGTAACAAAATTTAAAAATGAACAGTTTTGGGGCGCCTGGGTGGCTCAGTCGGTTAAGCGTCTGACTTTGGCTCAGGTCATGATCTCGCGGTTTGTGGGTTTGAGCCCCGCATCGGGTTCTGTGCTGGCAGCTCAGAGCCTGGAGCCTGTTTCAGATTCTGTGTCTCCCTCTCTCTCTGACACCCCCCCGCTCATGCTGTCTCTCTCCGTCTCAAAAATAAACTATAAAAAAATAAAAATGAACAGTTTTTAAAAAAATCATTATACATGTGTATATATATATAATTTAGAAGGCATACAATATATATAAAATCTCTAAATTTTATCTGGGGATGGGGGTAAAGCTCTGCTCATGCTACCCTAGTTATTACTCTGGGAGAAAGGTCACAAATTAGCAAACTTGATACTGGAGTTTAATGCCAGGCCTGCCTCTTACTAACTCTTGGCTCCATGTTCCTTAATTTTCTTTAGGCCTCAGCCTCCTCATCTGTAAAATGGGCCTGACTGTCCCTGTCTGGCTGATTGGGCTTGTTAAGGACAAAAGTACATGCAAAGGCACTTTGAAACCGGCCACAGTCATCAGCCCCTGGGCGAAAGCCACTGCTGAAAGGTGGAGAGCAGGAGCCGGCTGAGGCCAGGAGCTGAGGTCTTTGTGCTGAGTTGGAAGACACAGGAAGGAACAGCTAATGAAAGGCACGAAGGCAAGTAGTTCATGACTCTGAAGGACCCCCTTTCGAGGAAGCGGAAGCGAGGAAGCGAAGGAAGAAACAGAAGGGCAGGGGGAGCGAGCGCACCTTCCTCCCGGTACTCCACGGTGTAGCCAGAAATAGTGCAGTTTCCAGTGCTGGAGGGAGGCAGCCAGCGGAGGATCACGGAGGTGCAGCTTCTCTCCTGGGCAATGGGGCGGTTAGGGGCTGCCGGAACACCTTCGGGGGACGGAAATTACGGTCAAGTGCTGTTTCTGCAGAACCCGGCATTTTACACCAAGGTTGAAAGTTTCCTAAGACACATTACCCCGTGTTTGACCCCGTGTCTCAAATTCTTCCTAGGGCCTTTTCTACCAAGCGGCACACCTTTCTCCAGGCCCTGGGGAAGGCTGGGAGATACACTTTGGGGTTAGAACTTCTTCCTTGGGCTAAAGACTGCACACCGGAGATAGAGCTAGGCCAGGGACTATACGGGAAGTTATGGTGGGCCACAGATAGCTCTTAGCAAAGATTCCTTCTCTTCCATTTGCTAGACCTTTACTTTGGAATTGCACAATGGACCTCTTCTTCCTCAGGTGGCAGGGAACCCTTGTAATGTACACTTAAAATGTTCAATTAACACAAACTCAGAGAGAGAGAGAGAAAGGTGAATGGTGGTTGCCAGGGGCGGTGGGGAGGGGGGTTGGGGAGCTGTTGCTTAATGGACATAGAATTTAGTTCTGCAAGATGAAAAGATTCTAGAGATTGGTTGCACAACAATATGAATGTGCTTAACATTACAGAATGTACACTTAACATTGGTGCAGACG
Organism: Crocuta crocuta; assembly: GCF_008692635.1. Lineage (NCBI taxonomy): Eukaryota > Metazoa > Chordata > Mammalia > Carnivora > Hyaenidae > Crocuta > Crocuta crocuta. The sequence goes on along the minus strand of NW_027530544.1, from coordinate 3,174,811 downwards.
ATCCATTTTCTGCCATATGAGTTTGCCATAATAAACAATATCTTAAAAGTATAGAAAGTGCTCGACTAACAAAGAGACCGTACCTTGCACTTTAACTGTAGCAGACGTAGATGTGGTGCCATGGTCATTTGTTGCTATGCAGGTATAAATCCCACTGTCCTGGGGCATCAGATTGCAGATCTTCAGGGTGATTTCCCCAGAATCACTAGGGACACCAAAGGGATGCTCTTCAGACTCCAGTAATGAGACCATTGACTGATGGGTAAAATCCCACAGGGTGGGCACAAGGTGTGCTGAGTCGAATCCTCAGGCGCAAGGTCTCATCCCAGCTCTGTTATTTTCCTACACACCTTGGGTGATCACCTTATCTTTCTAAATTTCCATTTCTTTATGGGGGGGGATTCTTGTCACACCCCCCAACTCACATGTTTGTTGTATATGGGGCATAGGGATAGAAAAGGGGTAAAACGAGATAAGAATGAGAGCATGGTTTGAAATACATAAAGTCCTATACAATATTATGAGTATTATTATCATGAGCAACTTTGTCCTAAAATATTCTTGATCTCACAGATGAATAATAAATTGCATAAGAAAACAGACTGAAGAATTAAAATGTTTAAATATTTCAAATCCTACATGTGGGACCCTCAAACCAATGAAGTGAATTAAGTAAAGGGCAAATTCCTCTACTAAATGCTAACTTTCCCAATAGTCCTGGTCAGGAGGGACAGCACTGCTCAGGAATAGTGAAACGCAGCAGTCATGGTCAACCCACTCCCTCCCTCCAGCTGAGACACACAGAGTCTGCTGGTCTCAGGACCCTCCCCACGCACTGGCTCTTACCCTAAATTCCTTGGGCCCACTAATCTTAGGACTGGGCCAGCCCTGGCCATCTTTGCCAAATGGAATACCATTTCATGTGCACAAAAATTGAGTTAATAGATAGGAGTTTGATTCTAAATGATTCTTTGATAAACGTTTAAGCACTTAGGGCTTGTTACTGCGTGCCCACTGTAAGGGTAGTACACAATAAAGTTCATCATCAAGGCAACACACACGAACACAATGATTGGGAGGCTGTCAACCAAGTTTTGTTAAATAGCTTTGCTGTGTGGAAGCGTGTTTATGGCTAGATTTTCTGTTTAGCATTGCATATTTTGGATCAAGTCTTTTTCTTCTTCTTCAAAAATTATCCTTAGGTTAATTAATGGAGGAATGAAATAGATCACTGTTTCACAGGACCCTGAGAAGCACTAAGAACAGTGGGATGTTGGGATGGGAGACCCACATTCCTTCCACAAATCTGGAGCCTTCGCCATTTCCACTATCATAGAGATTCTCTTAGGGAACCTTCCAGGAAAGATCAACTGGGCGAATGTAAGTCAGTGACTGTCAAAGCTCTTCGAAGGTATAGTTTATGCTTGACTTGAGATATAAAGTTTTACGCTTAAATTTATTGAATGTGGGTTCAGAATGCAGTCTTTCCAAACCGTTCTCATTTGTTAAGCCAAGCCTATGCGATGCTGAGCCTCATGGGGCGATGTGCTGGCCATCAGCCAGGTGTTTGGCAGGCTCCGTGGCAGGTGGCAGTGAGCTGTGGAGGCCACGCTTAAACCTCCTGGCCCTGGGTACACTGTCGTGGGGGAGCACGATCGCGAGGGCCCACTTCCCTGAGCCACCCGTGGTTTTCGACTCAATTTCTCTCCTAATCAAGGCCAAGTGTTTGTGTTAGAATAGGACCCAGGGCAGGTGTTCTCTTGGAGAGACTAAGTAACCAGAACAGAAGCTGCACCCAGGTTCTGGGAGTGTCAATGCAGGGTGATCAGCTTACCAGGAGGAGACGGTGTATGAGGCCGAGCTGTTGTCGGTGTCAAGGATGTTCTGGTCTGGTCCCTTCCAAGTGATGGTGGGCTTCGGCCGCCCACAGACTTTGCACTGCAATGTCACCGTGTCCCCAAGCAAGCAGGTCACATCCACTAAGGGCACAAGGAATTCTGGGGCCACTGTGGTCAAATTGACATAAATTCACATCATTTAGAACAAATAGAATATGCAGCCATTTTACAACACAACCCTCTCATTCCCTAGCCATGTGTTATGATTCAAAGAATCTTTGGCTTAATATTGTCCAATCATCCATATCCCATTAACAAATATTTTAAAAGTAATAAATGTTTATTGTAGAAAATTAGGAAGTACGGATAAATAGAAAGAATGAAAAGCTCCATGATATCCTGATACAGACGTAACTACTGTGAGCATCTTGGTGTATATACTTTTGGTTTTAATCAATACACTTTTTCTTACACAAATTATACATATGGTAAGTTGTGGTCTTTTCCACCTCAACAGTTTATCCTAAGCACCTTTTCTCATCCACTGCACAGAACGATGTCACCAATATTTACAGCTGCTACCTCATTGCCAGATTTGTCACAGTTTATTTAGCCAATCTCCGTGTTCCCAATTCTACTTTTTAACTCACCTTCTTGGATGAAATTTGGATTTAAGATCTGAAAAACACAAAGAGACAGAAAACTGCTTAAATCCTAAACTACTGAAAGAGAACAGGAGACTTTGACCCTGTTTAGTAAAAACGAAGTACCATTTAGGGAGATGAAGCCAGGGGCCCAGCCTCCACTATTTGTGACCATATCACTATTGCAATAACAACCCAGGGCACCTGCCTTACTATCCTCTCTACTCTGCTGCATGTGCCTCTGGGTGACCCATGGGCCCAAGCAGGTGTATCGTGACTGCAAAAGCTCTTCTGGCTGCAGCTGGCCTTTCTCACCTGCATTTGACTTGCTCTTCCTCCCTGTCACATGCATAAAAGCCATTCTCCCTGCCTGCCCCCCCTTCAATATGCACTCAAGCAATGTGTTGGCACGGATTCCTCTCAGCATCACAAATTTTCAAAAACAGAGCACCTGACATTTATCAAACTGGAATGGTCATTGACGTTAACTACTAACCATTAGCCTAATGGTTTCCTTCCAAATGCAAATAGGAGATAGTTCTCTCCAAGCAGCTAAATGCAGAGCTTGTCTCGGTGAAGGGGAAAGGGAAGTCTATACCCATCTCCATCCTGTCCCCAGCATGGCTTCCCGTAGCCCAAGCCTCCATAGGCCAAATTGAAAAGCACTGAGCTAGAGGTTCTGGCCCTTTTTTGCTGCTTAGGTGAGAAACCCGGACTTAGGCCTACTAAGTGACTTGTCCAGTCACATGGCTGGCTGGCACAGGCACTGTGGGGTTGGGGGGGGGGCTCTTTACATACACCATAAAGGCTTCCTTGTGACCCCATGGATCTTCACAGAAGATCGACTTCCAGCCAACTAGCCATGCTGAAAAAGTCACCACTTTTTGATTTTTCTGCCATCTTTTGTTTTACCTCTAATCATGTGGGTCCAGGTTATAAATAAAGCTTGGCGGGGTGAGCGAAACATGGGTTTTCAAGTCAGAGAGGCTGGGGCTCACGTCTTTTGTTTCACGTGATTTTATGCTAATTGTTGAAGATTTATGACCTCAATTTCCTTCCCTATAAAATGGGGATAAATAATACCTACTGAAAAAGGGTTACTGCAAAGATTAGATGAGCAATATATGTCAAGTGCTTAGCACAGTGCTGGACCAATAACAAGTATTCAATGACTACTTAAGTGGAGAACGAGTATCTAATTCTAAATATCCTCCTTCTGCAAAGCAGCCTATTGCTGTATACTCTTCTCTAAGAGTTTGTTGTAAAAGTCTTCTTTCCTTCATAATGAAGCCAGACAGCTCACGTGTCTTATAAATGGCTCCCTGGGGCATTCATACTTATCTCCCTGTATTTATGAACACGTGTCATAAGCGAACATGGTTTCTGCCCTTCCTTTATACAGGATCCACAGGGGCCCTTTGGAACAAAAATGCTACTTCCCCCTTTGGATTCCGCTTTGCAAACCAATTGTCCACATACACTACCCAGCGTTTTCATGAAGTGAGCTGCAGACAACTCTTGCAATGCTATGTCCTGGGGCTGAGTGCCTTGAGACTGGCCACTGCAGTGTCCTCTGCTAGTCTCAAGAGGCCACTATACCACCATCCGGACTGCCTTTAAATCAGTGGTTCATAATCTTTAACCCTGGCAGTTTCAGTAACACAGAAAGACCAGTGCTTGGGCTTCAGTCCTGGCGATTCTCTTAAGTGATGTGAAGCGGGGCCGGGCACCCAGAGTTTTGAAAGCTGTGGCAGGTGAATCAACGTATAGCTTGGTTGGAGGAAAGGTGCTCTGTCCAAGGGAACCGGGCTCAGGTAAACCAACTCCCCACCCCCTGAGGCTCTTCTGGGGTGGTGCAGGGGTAGGTGGGGGCATTTGGTGGGAGCTGCTTTTCCCACACCTGAGAGACCCCTGCTTTGTGGGGAGATGTGAGGGGGGACCGCGAGGGGTGCAGCCAGGGAACGCGGGAGGGCGGCAGCATGTCACTTTCAACCATGCTAAGGAGGCCACAGAGGCCACCTGGTTTAGGGGGGACAGAGAGAATGATGCCTGCACTTGTCACTGCACAAAGAAGACAAGGACTATTTTCTAAATGTTATCAGGGTTTATCACAAGGCATTGAGATCAAGGATGGCTTTTCCCCGTTCAGAAAATTATGGTCTCCTCCTCCAGGCTGGTGCAAGCTTTTATGGATACAGAGGTGCCAGGATGGAGGCCCTACCCTCGGGAGTCAGAAAGTGTTTCAATGTGTAGTGATGTTTTTCCTTTGGCTTCTTACCTAGGCTTTCCAAATATTCTGCAATTGGTACTTTTCACTTTTGCAATTTTTTTTTTTTTAAAGGAGGGGGCACAGTCAGATCCACTAGACTGTAGGTTCTTTAAGGCCAGGGGCCCCTTATTCTTCTTGGACCTCAGGCCCCTCACCTGGGTTCTGCTGTGAAATGGGCATTTAATACATGCTACTTGAATGACTATTTGACCTGTCTTCATTTCAGTTCTTCTGAGAATTGAGGGCTGGTTCCAAGAATTGAGGCACTAGGTCCATACAATCTATAAAATAATTACTTCAGGGTATATTACTAAGAATATTTGACTAGGACCTGTTTTTAAACACAGACGGGATGCAAGCTTTTTGGAAAATGATTTAAAAACAATAAAATCCACTGCTTCAGTGAGAGGAGGGTCTTAGTGGCGTTCCATGCAGGGCGGAATATAAACTCCAGGAGCGAACTGAGCTCATAGTGTCCCGCCCCCAAGCCAGACGTGCTCTCTTGCCTTGGACAACATTCTTAAGCAGCTTAGGCCTCAATTTTAGCTGGAACTTGGGGCTAACGGTGCCCACCTGGAAGCTTGTTTGACACAAGGATTCATTTGCTGGATGAAGATTTATCGAGCCAGCCCTTGGTTGTGGCCAGCAGGGAGCAAGCAGACATGCTCACCACCCTCATTGGGCCAAAATTGTCTGGTGGGGAAGGCGGACTTGAGAGGCCTCTGCACGGCATCCAGGATAGTGCCTGGCTGCCGTTAACGCCCAGCCTTCAACAGAAACGGAGCACCGCCTTCTCCCTCGTCCCGCCTCCCCTGTCAGGGTAGAAATGATATGGGAAGGCGGCCAGCTTTGTCCAGTGGCCTGTATTTCCCATTCCAGTGGGAATCCACAAGGGAGTAAGCGCTCGCCAAGAGTGCCAGAGAGGAAACAAATGACACTTGGGAGGGGCAAATGACACTTTCCCACATCATAACATTTTAAGTGGGGTTTCATAGCCCTGCACCGTGACAGTACTTCTATAAAACAGCACCCAAATCACTGCTTCGGAAATTTCCCGCCTTATTCCTTTTTCTCATCAATACCAACTGCGTTTAGTATATTGCTAAACACATGCACTGTTTAAAAAGTAAATCTTCCGAGTTTGGAGACAAACTTTGGTGGGGAAATTGGGGAGAAAGGTTGCCAACAAGGCTTCCTTGCAGGTTCTCTATGGAAGCTTGTGGAAGGCATCGGTCTTCATTCCTTTCCCTCTTGGGCGGCCCAAGTGTTGCTCATAATGGTAATAACATCAGTGACTTGTGTAGCGTTATATAGTTGGCATAAACTACTCACAGACTCCTTCATTTGCTCATCCAAAACTCTGGGGGGATGTGCCAAGCAGGTGTTATTTGTTCCCATTTCCAGATGAGACAGGGAAGTGCATGTAAGGTCATAGAAGGCTCCTTCCACCATAGCATTCCATAGCATTCCATGTCTTGGGAAAAGCATTGTGACGCTTTGTCATTGATGTCAAAGGCTTCCCTGCTTACCTCACCTTTGCTCCCTCACCTTGCTCTCTATCCCATTTCTATCTAGTGCTCCCATTTAAACTCCTCTGGCAAGGACCACAAGCCTGGCTGAAACCCATGCTAATGCTTTTTCTAACTTTGACTCTGGATTACACCCATAGAAGATTCTTGCCTCCTTTTCCCTCTTTCTGCTTTGAAGCAAGGTGCAGTATGGACAGCTGCGGTATGGAGGGTCATGACAGCCTTCTCGCAGGGTAGCCGAACAGCCTATGTGTTTGTCTGTGGCTCCCTGTGGACTGCAAGGCCCATGTAGGCAAGAACCTTGTTCACCGTTGTTGCTTCAAAGCCTAAAACAATACCTGGCACATAAGGGCTCCATTGATATTTGTCAAATCTAAATAAATAAATAAAGTGGTAGGATCCTAATTTTGGGGAGGAACATTGAGAAAATGTCTTGCCATGAACTTGGAGTGGAATGTGACTTGCTTGGGAACCTCATCAGTCAGTCCTTGACTGAAATTTAGGCAACAGTGATCTTTTCCTCCTCCCTGCTCTTCCAGAGGCTGGTACATATGGTCACATGCGTTTGTCTGTCATGACATCTTCCCTGCATGCTATTATCCTACCAGCCTCATGAACCCTTTGAAGACAGTAGCACATAGCATCTTGCACATAGTGGAAGATCAAATATTTGCTGAAGCAAATTAACTCACCCAATTAGTAGACTAGAATTTAGGCCTCCTGACCACCTTGTCTAAGGTGTTAGAGACCTGAGGAAGTATCAGTCCCTGGGGCCAGAAGGGTTCATCATAAGCTACACATATTTCTTGAAACCTCATGTTTTCTTTCCTTGGAAACAATTTGAGAGTCCACGGAGAGTGGTAGATGGGAAACAGGAGAGAATGAGAATCGAGATGGATGTGATAGCGGAGGAAGATGACACTATTGTATACACTGCACATGTTTTCTCTCTGGGAGACCCAAACCCAAGAGGGCAAGGCTGGTATAGACAGCGTGGGAAAGAGCTGCTTGGGAATCTAGTTTTATTTGACCAGCAGAGGGCGGCAGATGGTAGCGCTTCCTCCTCAGGGAGAAAAGAACTACCGCAATGTGGTCCACGAGCACCCCAGTTTCTTCCTTCCAGAGAGAATTCCAGTGTTTTCTTGGTTTTCTTTGAGATGGGAGGGCAGCAAGGTAATGGGAAAGAGTTATAGGTAAAATCAACCAGCACTGAATAAGAAGCTGAGTTTTGAAGAGAGCTTGAGCCTATTTTTCTTGCCAGTCGGTGTCCTGAGAGTGAGGGCAAAATCCTTGTCTAGATAACCAGGTGTCAACTGATCCCAGAAGGAAAACACACCCACCCCATTTTTTCTCAATTCTTATCACCAGTCACAAAGCACAGTTCAAAACTATATATCTAGGATGCTGAAGGAACAAAAATGGCCCACCCGTCCCACAGAATAGTTAAGGCAGAGGGTGGTTTATTACTGTGCATGCATAGGTCTCCTGTGCTCTCAGCAGACTGCAGGTCTGCTCAGAGGGGACTGGGGGCGAAGGGGGCTCTTAGGACTTCCTTTTCATATGACACATGTCCAACCTGGAAGTCAAGATCTTAACCTTGGGTAAAGACTTTATGGATGAATGTTCTGAGGTCTCATCCCTTAATGATTTGACCATCCTTATATTCCTATCCCCAAAACTTCTCTTGCTTTTTACTTTTTTATCTTTCCTCTTTTTCACCTACCATTGGGTCTATTGCAACAGCCCTCCAGTAGGTCTGCACCTGTTGTTTACTCAGGCGCCAGCTATCTTCCTGAAGTGCAGAATGAAACACACAGACTCCGCTTAAAAACCTAATTTTGTTCTTGTTGTCCAGTGGGTCAAGTCCAGGCTTCTTAGCAAGTTCCTCGAGGCCCTATCATAGTTTGGTCCCAACTCATCTATTAGGCTTTATCTCCTACAGCTCTTCTCACGTATCTGAACCCCAGCTACAGACCATATATTTTTCTCAAAATGTGCCAGGCACTTTCATACCGCAGGCCCTTTACTCATGCTCTCTCCTCCCACTTTACCCTTCTCCAAGATTGTTTACATTCTAGAAATCCACCCAGCCCATGTACTACCATAATGTGAAGCCAATGATTGTGCTCACAGGCTTCCTGGGATACAGGCTGTGAATACACAATCTTGGGGAAGATATTTAACCTCTCTGTGCTCCAGTTTCTCATCTGTAAAACAGAAACCATGATAATCGTACCTATGTATTGACACTGTTGGGAGGAAAGGACTCAGCAGAGCCAGGTACACAGGGAAGAAAGATAAACAGTAGCTGCTATTATTATTAGCCTAGTGCCTGAGTGGGTGTGTAAATACCCACTGAATGAATCATGGCCTCATGCCTCTTAATAGAGCACGTAAAGTTTGCTGTGTACATGAACATTAATCAAAACCGCCTCTCTCTACGTGACTGCATGCTTCTTAAGTATGGGGCCTGATCTTATGTATTTTATTGGCCCTCCATAGTACTCACTGCAATGCTTTGTGTTATTAACTTTTGATAAATGGAATTGACTAGCATATCATGTTGAGTGAGCCTGTAGGTGAACCTTGACAGTGCTGGGTTGGGGAGGGAGGTGGAGGCCTTCTTTAATAGCTGGCTCTTAGAGCACCTTCTCCTGGATCACCGGATCACTTCTCCTGTGATCTCCTGGATCACAATTAATCTCATTAATGTACAATGTAAATGAGGTGGGTAAGGCCCCAGATGAGGGTGACATTACCACAGGACGTGCATGACTGGGGGTTGCTGAGTGACTGTGTTGGCCTGAGAAACCAATTCAGACATTTCCAACCCATGTGACAGGATCTCCTTTCTTGGCTTCTGTGGCTGGACTCCTGAGTCACTGGAGTAGGGTGTGGGTGAGACCAAGTCATCATCACCACTGTCAAGGGATTAAAAAAGTTGTTGAGGAAGAAATTCTCCTCCAACAAGCAGATGTGCAACAAGGGAGGGCCTGAACCTTCTTAAGAAAGTATCTGAGCCTTAGTGATCAGGCTTCCTCCATACCACATGCCAATTCTGGTCTCTTACCTCACTAAACTCAAGACCTGGTCTCTCTCTCTCAAGTATTCTCTACACCCAATCAATGTGGGGCTCGAACTCATGGCCCTGAGATCAAGAGTCACATGCTCTTCTGACTGAGCCAGAAAGGCACCCCAGACCTGCTCTTTTTGTTGGTTGTGTGACCATGACCTCTCTGACACTGTTTCCTCCAGGAGGGTGAGAAAACCCCATCTTCACAGGATCATTGGAAGGAAAACATAACAGAAATGAATATGCAGTGGAAGATTTTTCTTGTAATTCTCCCAGGAGAGAGAAAATGCCAGAGCTGGCAAGTGAAGTGCCCGTCCCTCAGTGGTAGAATATAAATCAGTCTGCACGTAGAGTCAGAACAAAGCTAGGCAACACCAGTGAGTCTTCAGGCCAAACCTATCAGATACATTACAAAGAAAACATTTTGTAAAAATAAAGAGAGAGGAATGTGATGCTTCGCTCTCTTTTCTCCAAAGAGTTCTTTTCATAAAAACATTCTTTTCATATAATGCATTAATGGGCATCGGTGGAAACACACTGGCGATGCCAGGAGGCCGGTCACTTGACTGGGGGTGTAAAAGTTTCCTTCAATCTGTGTGGCCAGGTTATTTTGAAAGTCTGTGTCTGGGGCAAGGAGCCCAAGCAGCTGAGGTGGGAGCAGCAGGCTAGCTCTTTCAGGACGTGGAAGCGGGGGCTGGGGAACTGTGGGGAGGGGCAAGGTCAGAAGGACCAGCGCTGGCCACCCAGACCCACCCCAGGGTTGGTGGCAGACGTTCCAGTCCGGTCTCAGGAGGACATGCACCCAGGCCATACTTGGCATACCCACTTCAAAGCAAATTCCAGGGTCAAGGCACAGCATCTCCAACTTCTGTTGAAAGGTCTCAGTGTTTTCAGTTAGAAGTTCAGGAGAGTGAAGGGTCTCAGAGTCCGTTGACATCACACCTTGGATCTGCATGGTGCTCATTCCACACCACAGACGTAACACCTGGCCCCTCGGAGCTGTGCGGCCTCTCACAGAAATCCGAGGCTCAGAAAGGCTGAGTAGCCTGAGGCCTCACGTTTGACAGTATGCAGACAGCAGTCCGGGTTTTCCCGACTCCTGTTCGAGTGTTCTTTCTGTGTGGTGCTGCCTTGGTGTGATTTTTTTTTTTTTTAAAGTGATATCTACACCCAACGTGGGGTTTTAAGTCACGACCCCAAGATCAAGAGTCAGATATTCTAGTGACTGAGCCAGCCAAGGCACTCCACCTTTCTGTGATTTTTATTTAAGTCATACTTTTGCCCTGGAAAGCTGGGATGGGCAGAAATGATATTCCTCTTTGTTGAGATGGAAAGTTGAGTAAGTTGAAATCCACACAGAAAAATTGGCACTGGAAGGTAGGTCTTCTCATCTGCCAGGATCTGTGTTTTAGATTAAAAACAACCTAGAGATGGGGGATTCCAAGAAGGGAGCAGGATGGTGTAGATGGGGGAACAATGGCCAGGAAAAGCCAGACTCTGCCCTTAGGGCACCTTCTCATTTTCAAACTGAAAGTTACAGCTTTCCTGCCTCAGTTTCCTCTTCTACAAATCTCTTGAAGGGGCTGGGGTGGAGTGGAGTGGGTGGAAAAGGATCAGGGAGTTATTATTGTTCAGTGGGTACTGTTTCAATTTGGCATGAAGAGAAAGTTCAGGAAATGAATAGCAGTGACAGTTGAACAACATTGTGAAGGTATTTAATGCCACTTAAAAATGGTTAAAATGGTAAATTTTATGTTATGTATGTTTTACCACAATAAAAAAAAATAAATAAATGAAGGAGATAGGGTTCACTGAAAGTTTCTAAGTTTCTGTCAACTCTCCAAGTCTCGGATTCTTATCCTGACTGGAAATTTCCTTCCAAAGTATCTTCACCTTTCCAAGTACTCTCTCCCCCTCATCTCTCAGAACCCTCTCCCACAAGACCCCAACCCTGTTCTTATGCAGAAAGTAACCCCTGAGCTGACTGTGTCACAGCTGGTATAATGACTGAGGGTAATGTCTACATTTAGACTGTGTCACCGACGAGGATGAGGTTGGCTCCTTGTTAAATGGCTGTGGCAGAGATGGAGCATTTTTGGAACTGTGACAGCCTCTTAATTTGACAGATTGATGTTCTCTGCTAAAAGTGGCATTGGGCTTTTTTTTTTTTTTTTAATTAAGATGGATTTATTTAATTGGGCTTGACATAAAAGCTGGACAGAGAAACTTTATCCCTGAAGATGAAGGCCCAAGTCTGGGAGGCTGGTTCAGGCCTTTCTACTCCAGCACATGATGTAGGCAAGTAGCAGTTCTGGGACTGGAGTGCAGGTGCAAAACCCCAAGTCTCCCTATGGTCCTCAGATGACTTTGCGAGGTGGCATGGGTATGGGGACCTGCCTATCGAGTCTTAAGAGAAATCGGTACAGCTTGGAAAGGATCCAGCCTTCTCAGAGGTGGGCATTGGCTCAGAGGGCGGATGCAGATCCTCAACCCTTGAGCCTTGGCTCCAGCCTGGGCATCAGTGCAGACGGTGGGGGAGGGGCAGGGCTGGGAAGCTGGCAGGGGGGATATGGTGCTCAGCCCACCATCGCATCTGCAATTCTCATCAATAAGAGGCAGTCAGCAGTCTAAGCTGTACTGGAAAAAATGAATTAATATTAACTTGTTCCCCAAAGAGCCTAGTGTCTGGTTTTCAGCCTGATTGGATTCTTCTTCCACATAGAAACATTTCTCTCATATATAATCTCCTCTTCTCCTCTAGCCCCCAAAGTGTAATCAATACAAGATAAAGTAAGGTGAGCTATGGGCAGATCTTTGTGTTTCTAGAATAGTTCTCTCTGAGGTGTGGTCGCAGATCAGGAGAGAGGGGAGTGCCGGACCACGAGAGGATCATGTACACTGGGAGCCAATCTTGCAGCAAATGATGGTGTGGCTTGTGTGCTGGGGGTGGGAAGTGGGGGCTGTACCTGAGAATATTCACAAGTGTTTCTCTATAAAGGAAGAAAAAGGATGGATACATTAGAGCAGAATTGCCTCCTTTTACATAACTGGATGTTCTTGGAAAGTTTTGTAAGCCAGATTCTTAGGATTCAAGGTGCTTCATTTTCCTCTTAATTAGCATTCAAGGATGTGCCTATAAACCTCCATAAAACAATATGGTGGGACATACACTAGTCCTGAGGGTAGCAAGCAGCTGATCTGGAAGCAAAGACCCAAAGAAACTGTTCCTTCAATCCACCAACTGAGAAAAAATAGAAAAGGAAAGAATTTGGTAGTGATATACGTGTGGAAGCAGGGGGAGAGAGCCTAAATACAGCCAGGATTGCAATCAACATGCTGCATCAGGTGAAGGGGTAGGCAGGGAAGAGGGCAGGACTCAGCATTCAGACACCTAGCATGGAGCAGTGCACAGGGTGCATAGGCCGGTATGTTGCTGGGTCCCAGGCTCGGGGGCTCAGAGCATAAGCCACAGGAGTTGTAGCTCAGCTCCCCAGGGCACAGGGACACACTCTCAATCAGACAGCACATATTACAGTAATCAGGTTCAGGAGATAAGGGTGAGGTTGGGGGCCAGGATGGGCCTGGTAATGATGCCCCCAATTATTAACTGACCAGCCAGCAGCCTTCAGGAGGCCACCTGTTTCTCAAGCTGAGTCTTTAAAGAATAGCTCTCTTTCATATGTAGCCCTGGCCATTTCCACCCCCCTGCAATGAACACTGCAGAAAAGTTCTACTTACCTATCCTGTGGGAAAATTCTCAACTCATGCTGAACAGGTTGGCTTGCCATATCATATTTGTTATTTGTGTCTGAAAATTCTAAGCTAGCAATGCCAAGATGCCCGTTTCCCCTTAGTACCTGCTTATGTGCTCAGTTAACTTTAACATGGCAATACAGCACACGAGCTCACCGATGCTTAAAAGGATCTATACAGAAGGAATATGCGAGGACAGCATGCACACCTACTACAGAAAACCTGGATTAACCAGAATATTTGGTTAGTTTCTAAGGCATGCTCCCTCAACAGTGCCAGTTAATTGAAATGTCTGCCTCAAGCATTGTATTTGAGAACTTTTCAGACACGCATCAACACAATTCATGGCTTTCCTCTCTTCAGCACCAACATCCTACCGCCTTTGCTTATACATCCCAAAGCACCTCCCTGGGACCCATCTTCTTTAGTCTATGCAAAGGGCTGCAAGCCTTGGACCTTAGACATGTGTTCAACTCACAAAGCAGGGCTAACACGTGTGTACGTGCATTTACATGGTTGTGCTTATCTACATGTAGAATAGAGCATCTGATTACATCAGGTAACTTTCTCCATTTGCATTGCTCACCTGGTCCCACATCGCTCTGTGCCCACTTCTTGCACTGAAGAGTGGGAAAGCCACTCTTCTCTCCCTAGTTCACCTAAGCTGGGAAAGGTCCCAAATTGCCTTCTAGATTGCAAATACCTGGCTTTCCCCCTCCCTCTGCCTGGACTTCCTCTACTTGCAGATGACATCTCTGATACAGGCCAGCAACACTTAGACTGGAGATACAGTGTCACCAGGGTGCTACAAGGTGATAGGTGTGGGCTCCATGGGAGTGGCTGAAATTCAAGGGAAGCAGAGCCAGAAATGTCCCCTGGGTTCCTCATTCTCTAAGATACATTTAGGCTATGAATGCCATACCCACTTCCTCCCACGGTGGAACACTGCCTTGACCTACACATGCCGAATTAGGCCTGTGGCAATACCCACAGCCACAGGCGACCATTGTATCCTGGCAGAACTCCTGATTTTGACCTCTTGTCTCTGGCCTCATTCAACATAATTGGCATCTTCCACAGCTCACTTACCCCTTCTTGGGCAGAATAGCCTTTCTTGGGTTTTGTGGTGGTTGTCTTAATATGGTGGTGGATTTCTTTGGGATTAGGTCAAATTAGAATAAGAATAATAAAAGTCCATCCTAAGTTAAGTGAAAAGCTTAGGTCTATACAAAGGAAAATAAAAATAAATATTCTCTATTTTGTACTTAGAGGAAGCCTCTACACTTTTATCTATTCCTGGTGATGGGAATACAGATTCGGAGAAAAACATGTCAATTTCCCCTGAGAGACAAAATGGCGGGGGAAGCCAGCTCCATGTTTGCTCTAATTGTCCAGGGTTTGTAAATTCATGAGTGTTGTCACTCAGTGGCAAGCCATGTAGGAGTCCTGTTTCTCTAACCCTAGACAGTTTCTAGCCAAGGAGGGGTTGGAAGTTGATTTGATTCGATGCTCTTGTTGGTGGAGATGTTAATTTCACTCCCATACCCCTGGAACCCTCCAGGGTAAGAGAGGCCCCTGACAACGTCTCAGTTTCTCCATCTCTAGAGAGACCTCTGCTAAGGCTACAGAAGGGAGGCCATTCCCAGGGCTACTTTTACTTCCTGGTGGAACAGCCACCACCCCAGGAGCCCTGGGACCAGGCAGAGGCTGCAATCACTCACTTGCTCTCTGCCAGCAATACACAGTGACTAGGGGCCAGGTCATTCACCAGGCCATACCTAGTCCGTGATTTTGCTGGGGCCTCAAGGGAGGAATAGATTCTAGTAAAAACTAGAATAGGTTCTAGTAAAAGGGAAAGAAAAAAAGGGAAAAAGGAAGGAAGGAGAAACAAATAAGGGAGAAATTATAACTAAAATGGTTCTTGTCTTTCAACTGGGAATCAGCCACTCTTTATAATGCCATTTTCCACGGGGGGAAAATGTGCCCTAAGTTTCCAGTAATGAAGTTGGATATCTTCTACACAAACCCATACCCGCCAAAGAAGGAAATATTAAGCAAGCATTCAAGAGAACCAGAAGTATTAGTTTGTGTATGTTTAAAAAAAAAATAATCTAGGTCAAGTTTTCTATCAGGATTGAGCTGAATTAATTTTCTTTTTTGTTTTTAAGTTGGGATGGGACACCCAGATATGCCCCAAGATCACAATTTATCCTTGACTGGCTGGTCACTTCAGCAAGGTCACTGTTGTAGAACACATTTAAAAAGACAATCATTATAGGAAATAGGACAACAATAGCTGCTTCTACCTCCATGCTAGTATTAGGGTCAAGATCATCACACTCTGACTCCTCGGAACTGTTCGTCTCCTTGAAGGGCAGCATGAGGAGGGGGAAGAAAGAGAAAACAGTTAGAACCGTAGGCAGCTTTTGCTGGGAAGTGAGGAGAACTTCAGAAAGGCATGAGCAATGGGAAGTTGGGCAGAGAAAAAAACCAGGTGCTTCTAAGGAGGGGGTGCTGATCACCAAGGGCGGCAGCATGCTCTTTCCAGGGGGAGGAGGCTGGGATCGTGTGCGGCTGCGCATCTCACAGGGAACAGCAGTGGAAGCAACCACATGAAGCATGAGTGCTGGATACTGTAAACTCTTGTCTTCTGTGAGGCTGGACTTCCCAGATGAGAGTGAAGGAGGAACACAATTTCTTTTCCCCAAGAAGGACATTAGAATGGGTTTCAGTTGTTCTCATTTTGCTCAGAAAGGGGGAAAGGTGCCAGGTAGATAATTACATGCTATAACAATATTAAACATGAGCAGTCTAACTCTCACGGTCCAGAGTCAGATCTTTCCAGAGGGCCCAATGTAAGGAAAACAGATCCCATCATTTCAAGATGGGGGACAACAAGGGTCTGCCGAAGCTTAGAATCAGTAGGTTCATAGTAAAAGTGGATTATTACACAACAGGAACTTGGGCTTCGCCAATGTGCCTCCCTTTCCTGCCCACATGTAGGCCTGAAAATGTCATCGTCTGAATTCTGGGGAAAAGAAATGAAACTTTACCAAGGCCACAGTGGCCCTTAAATTCCAAACTTCAGACTTCACACGGCTGGAGGTTTGGCAAGCACTCCTAATCTCCTTACCCTGTGTGTATTTTCAAACCTAGGATACTGAACGGGTAGCTTTGAGAACTTTCATATGAATCAAGCACCTTGCATTTTCACAAAAATAATGCTGCAGATAATTTTGTTATAAAACATGTGCACAGTGTAAAGAGAAAGGTAAAAAAGAAAATAAAAGATACTTACGTATTTGAATCGAAGTTGCCAGGAGAAATAAAAAATAAAAAATAAATTGATCTTGCATGCAAAATCCTGCTAAACTACTTCCCCTCTTGTCCCCATACTGGGAAAAAAAAATCCCCGTCCACCCAAATTGCCTCGTGAGAATGCTGCAGGGTGGGAGTAGATGAGAGGTGGGACACAGCTCTGGAATACCTTACTCACTTTAACAGAGACTTTGTTGCCCAGAATATCCTTGGGTTTACGAGGCCCTGTGGCTTCATTTTTACCCGTGTTCTCCACTTCCGCCCGCTTTCTCATTCGTAGGGTATGCCATGAACATGACTTCCTGTTGTACCAAAAAATGCACCAATCAAAATGGCAGGTCAAGGCACAGTGAGGCGGTGGGTGGGCTCGCCACCCTTGGGTGAGTCAGTAGGTGAGGTGCTCCAGTCAAGCCCCAGCTTCAGAGGCCCCAAACCTGCGTGCCAGCTCCTGTGGTGGCTGGTAGCTAGCTGACCTCACCTCCAATAAGAAGTGAGTGAAGATGAGCTTTGACCCCTCCTGATAGATGTGCAAGGTTGGCGGCAACATTTGAGGAAGATATGAGTACTGGGTTATTAAACTCTACCAAGGAAAGTTTTTACATCATACTGATGAACCCTTCGAGGACTGAGGAATTCCCTTCCTGAGCAGTATGGTGGGTGGTGGAAGAATGGAGTGGGGGTGGGGCAGAATAAAACAGAAAAGAGAAGAGAAGTGTGTTTTATAGTGTATAAGCTACTGAAACTTTCCCAGGACCAGATATAAAGGTGCAAAATGATGATTTTGAGGTTTTCATCTCATTATTTGTATTTGGGCAATGGCTACTTCCAAACGCTGCAGTACAGATAAGATTTTTTTCTGGGGCATTTTACTTAATACATGGTTGAACACCACTTATTTATCTGGATATTTTTGGATGAATCGCTTCTTGGTCTATGTACTTCACATCACTCAGTGTTTGTGAATAAAAAGCTTTGTTGATCGCTAGGAGCTCCTAGAGTTTTCCTGCTGGGAGAAGGCCCAATGTGTGCTCTCAATGAGGTGAGGGCAGCAATCCCTTTTCACACTACCCTTAACTTCTTCCTTCCCACAAGGGGGCTGGAAGCTACTGCACAGACCTGTAAAGAGAAGCTCAGAGCAGAGCCCTTGAGTTGTACATATGTCAGGACTCAAAAGACAAAGACACAAAAGCCAAGTCACAGACAACCTGAGTGACCCTGGACAGGTATCATGGTGGTCACAGAATTTGGATGAAGTTCTATCATTGCCTGGAATAAGTGAGGTTGGCTTTCCTTCAGTGTGTCCTTGTCAAACTTAGGCCTTTGCAGATAGAGCTTGATGAAAAGAGTCTTCATTAAGGGAGAGAGGAGAGAAAGAGAGAGAGAGGGAGAGAGAAGAGAGAGGGACATATGAGATTTAGGAGGAAGGAGAATGTTTCAAAATGTATAATATCTCTTCCATAAACTCATGTCAGGAATTTTTGGATGTCCTGAAGGTGTTCCCAAAATATTTATCACAAGCACACATACTCAGTGATCACCCTTCTGAATAGGAAAGGGCAAGAATAGTCATGTCCTCAATTTGGGGGTTAAGTGGGCTCCACCAGAAAGCAAGAATCTCTTGGCCAGCCCTATATCCTGAATAGGCCGGCTCTCTAGCACACCAGCAACTCGCTTCAGTTGTTGTAACTGAGCAAGAACTAGTTGTGGAAACTAACCTTAGATAATATCACTGTTAACTTCTGACATTCACTTTGTATCTTTGTCCCCCAAATCCACATCCCTGACCCAGTATGAGGACCTCTTGAGTCAGGGAGGCCCATGCCGAAAAGATTCCCAGGGCTAACAGCACAGTGAGTATGTATGTGCGTGAGTGTGGGGGTGTGTTCCGGTGTTTATTACAACCCTCTGGGTCATTCAGTGTGCTTGGTGAGAAACTAGAAATGTAACAAATCATGTTCAGAAGGAAGACTCAGAGTATTATCAGTGGCAGGACAGGGTCAATTTCATATTCTTCTTTCCAGAAGAAGTCGTCATCATGGTTTGGGGAGCTTCCGTCTCTTGGCCACAAGCCCAGGAACTGATGTGGAAACAGGGTTTCAGGGACATTTATGCTGTGGGCATCACAACCAACTCTGCCTCTTGTGGTCACAGCAGGCCCTGGGGAGGGTGCGGTGAGTGTCCTTCACTGATAAATACTGACAGCCACTTTAAGTCAGATGCTCTGTTCCATCCCCACCCCTCTTGAACAGGGGCTGACAAGGAGCCAGGATGACCCATTTGTATTTGGATCTGTTCTCTTTACCCAGGCTCACATCCCTCCCATGGAAGGCAGCAAAAAGTGACCAAAAGACGCAAAAGTGACGAGGAAGTGCTGAGTGCCTAGAGAATTAGATTACAAACCGTGACAAGTTAGCTCTATAAGCCTCGTGACTAATAAGAAGGTCAATGCTTTGAGGGCCTTTATTTCCAAGGCTTCTTAAGATGTACCAAAACCAAATGTCTTGAGAGTAAAATGGATTGGGTCTATGGTGCCTCAGAGACCCCCACTGATTTCCGCCTGGGCCCATGGTTACCTAGAAAGGCCAGGGTGAGGTTGGTAGCCTCTATCCCCCAAGCCACAGAAAGCGCCAAAGAAATCCTGTATTCTGTGGGTGCCCCTGCTCAGCTATGTCATGGGGAGCTCCTCCCACCTTGGCCGTGGATGACCACCGAGCCTGGAGAGCGGTGGGGGATGCAAGCCAAACCCTGCCTTGTGCTTGAGTCATCACTTCATGTCAGCACCTCAAGGGCGCCCAACTTGATGGCATCCAATCTGAATCAGTCCACATCTCAGAGGTTAGAGGAAACCCTTAGGGGCTGTTTACAAGGGGAGCCTAATATTGGAGCTTGGGCGACAAAAGCACTTTTTGTGTAGGGGAAAACTGCCAACGCATTCAACCAATTCCTAAAATACAGACAAGAAAAGAAAAAAAAAAAGAATTGTTTGCACATTTAAAACTCCCAGAATAGTGAAATAGGGGAAAAAGGGTCAACTAGTCTTTAACCTCATTAAAACATGCTCATGGTGAAAATTTATTTTACATATTTAAAATAGTACATTTAAAATTATTAGTTACATTACAGGTACAATGATGAACATTGTGGCTCTCCATTTATATTGCACAACCTGACTTCATCCATGTGGGGTTCTTTAAATAGTGCAAAATACTTTATACAGGAATGTGTTCGGAAGGGTCTTCGCAACCAAAATAAGGAAAAGAAATATCTTACAAATTACCATGAACATATATTAAAGTGACAGGGGAGGGGAGAAATTAAAAAAAAAAAAGTTACAATCTGTACAGAGGAATTGCCATAGACAACCAAAAAGTTCCCTCTCTCCTGGAGGAAGCAGCGGGCCTCTGACCTGCACGGGTCTGGCATTGGTGCTAAGGTAATTTTTTGGTGTCAATCAAAAAAATATATATATATATCAGTAACTTAATACAGTATAAATAAAGTCCAGTCCAGTGAATCCTGTGGTGGGTCAAATGGAGCAACGGAAGGCATGCCTTTTGTCATCTAGGGTTTCAGTAGGGTTTTTTTCTTAATGGGGGAGGGGAAGGGGAAAAAAAACGAACAGAAAATTATAAACCAAAAGGAAAAAACCCCACAGCCTCTACCGTCAACAAGCACAAGGAAGCCCGGAACACTCGGGCCTGTACACCCCGAGCCGCGTGCGGTCCCAGCCCTCAAACATTGGTTCCGGTGGCACTGTCGAGAATAAGCAGCGGTCATTCCCTAGCATGTGTTTGCGTTTTTGTGTTCTTTGTTTGGTTTTGATTTTCTAATCCACACACTCCTCTCCCGGGGAAGCCAACGAGGCACTTACTTGATGCTTCCGTCACTACTTTCTGCTGCCGCGGTGGCTTTGGTGAGGGGTGCCAGGACGCTGCCCGGGACCCAGCCCTCGGCCGCGGGCGAACGGTCGCTGGCAGGCTGGTACACCAGGCACATGTTCTGCTGGTTGACGGCGAGGACCTGGACCACCTCACCTTGGCTCACACAGATTTCGTTCTCCTTCAGTGCATAGTAATCTTTGATCACGGCCATGGAGGAGGTCCCATTGCAGCTCCCCAGGTCGCCCTGCTAGGAGACAAGGGCAAGAGGGACACGGATACAGGAAGGCCGGTTCACACGGGACGGCTCTGTATCCCTTTGCGTGCTTAAAGGCCAAACTTCCCACCAGCAGGGCAAATAGCAGGCAGAAGATTATCTTGAGCGGTAAAATTCTATCTATAAACGTGCTCTGAAAATCTATTTTTTACAGCAATGTTGCATACAATATTATAATCAGGGGTACATGGGTAGAGAAGTTCCAGCCTAGGGAAAAGCATAAACACACCTTCCACCTGGAAGCCCCTCGCTAGCATGCATCCTCTAGTGTAAGGAAAAGGGTGGCACAAGGACACATAAGCACCTGGGCCGAGTGAGGTCAGGGCAAAGGTCAGGTCAGGGGCACACTCCCCCTAGTGGAAAGAAGACAGACCCTCTGAAACATTTTTTCTTCTTTTTGAAAAAGCATCAGTTCCATGCTACATTCTGATCTTTGAGACAGAAGTAACAACGAGACATTTGCCCAATTTAATGGCAAGCCCATGGCCTACCCTGACCCAACTCTAGTGGGAACAAAACTCCTCTGGTCCTGCCTGTGTTCATTAAAACGGGAGGTCACACCTCTGTGGCTTTTTCACCTGAGTATACCAGGAAATCTACTTCTAGCCTCTACCTCCCAGGGAGGCCTGGCTACCTCACAGAGCACGATGAGAGCCAGAAATTCTTCAATAAATTTGACAAAAGGCCAAGATGACCTCAACTAATTCACAAGGGGTTTTTAAGATAGAAAATCATTTCCAAGTAATGTGATGAAATAGGTCAGTGCAGTTATTCTAATACAGAATTGAACTTGAATATTAATAGTTGATTTTTTAAAAAGATTTTTTATTAATGGTTAATTAAAAAATCAATATCATCCAATAATTTGTATAAAACAAATAAAACTATAAAGTCAGAACATGTAAGTAAAAAAAATGTAGACGTTCACAGACCCATTGAGTTCTAGAGGCAACTGAGGCCTAATGAGATTAATGAACTGCTTAAGGTTCTAGGGCAAGTGAGTTACAGAATTTGGGATGGAACACAGGTTGCCTGAACTCCTAATCTAGCACTTTTCCCATTTATTCCCATGCCTGCCACTTTGTAGGGTCCTACACCAGTTGTGTAGATGAGTCTACAGTTAATTCTATGCTGTCCTCACGGTGATGTTTGAATTGTGGATTATCTGTGATAAATGTCTGATCCAAGCCTGCTTTTCCCATTCACCCACAGATGAGCCATTTCCCCTTGCTGTGCCTGCCAGGGGAGGGTGAAGGACTGTGAGCTCACTTCAGCAGCTCATCATCAGAAAGGCTGATCTCTTTAAGACATCAAACCCTAGAGTTGTGACTTTCAGGTGATCTGAAGCACGACTACTCTGTTTGGTATAAGTCATCACTGCCACTACAATATTACCTTATGTTTGCCGAGTTTCTGCAGATGACAATAGCTCTTTAACACAGAATGTCTGAGCACGGGGAGCTGGTCTAACCCACTCAATTTGCAGGGGAAGAAAGAGAAATAAGTGAGACTAGGCTGTATTTAGTGGGTTGTTCTGGTAAATGAGCAGCATAAAAAGAAGCTACTTCTTTTTTCTAAAGTGAGCACAGAAGTTGTGCCCTCAGAGTGGTGAGGTGGGGGATAAGGAGCTGTCACTTACCTTGCTGGCCTCAAACTTGTCCCCAGGCTGGTGATAGTCAAACCCTGGACTGCCATTGGAGGTAGATATCTTCAGGGGTGGCAGAGGCGGGTTATAGCTGGAGCCCTTTGGGGGCTTGTCAGCGCCCCCGGCGACAGAGGAATAGGGCCTGGGGCTGGCTTGGGGAACCCTAGATGGCTGAGACCTCATCACGGCTGTGCTCCTTTCTTTCCGCTGATACTCAATGGGCGACTGAAGTGCTGCAGGGTAAGAGCAGACAGTTACTCTGAGGTCTAGGAATCTCACAAGGATGTGGAAGCTTAGTACACACAGGCTTTATGCCAGGCATAATGGTAATACACAAGGAAGACACTACCCTTGTTTCTAAGGAACTTATACGCTACTGTGAGAACTAAGGCATCTACCTTAATGATGGAAATGCAAAAACGAAATGGTGTCATATATGAGGTACAAAGTGCTGTGCTAGAGGATGGGGAGGAAGCTTCGTAGTGTGTCCATGCGTATGTGTGGACACCTCTATGAGGGTGGTGGTGGTACTAAGCTTCAGACTGTGCAGGAGGTAGGCAAGTGTGAAGTGCGTCTGGGCAACAGGATAGAGTCAGATCATCTGCAGCAGAAGCCCGTGGGTGGAAGAGGAGATGAGATGTAAGGGAGATTGTTGGCACCATGACTGCAAAATCTACAAAGTCCGGCTAATGAGTCTGGGTTTAATTCTGAAGATCATGAGAAGTGATTGGCTTAAATGAATTTGAACATTTTAAATTCTCTGTCCACAGCCATATTTGAGGAACATTAACCTTGGAGCAGCAGGTGGGAGGAGGGCCTGGGGAGGCTGCCATGAGATGGTGGCAGTGAGAGACCCAAGCGGAGCAGAGCCAATGAAAATGTAGAATGGACATGGGGTGGCAGGTGTTCAGAGGGAGATTAGACTCTCCCACAGCCTCAATGGGAGAAGGAGGCAAGAACGGATGGTCACTCTGGTTTGGAGACTGGCAGAATAGTCACCAGTGGAACTCAGGAGACAGAGGAAAGACATGAGCTTTGTTTTACCGAGTTTAAGATGATAAAGTTCTGGGGTGCCTGGGTGGCTCAGTCAGTTAAGTGTCGACTTCGGCTCAGGTTATGATCTCACAGTTTGTGGGTTTGAGCTCTGTGTCAGGCTCTGTGCTGAATGCTTGCTCAGAGCCTGGAACCTGCTTCAGATTCTGTGTCGCCTTCTAGCTCTGCCCCTCCCTGATCATGTTCTGTTTCACTCTATCTCTCAAAAATAAATAAATGTAAAAAAAAAAAAAAAAAAAAGAAAAGAAAAGTTCTAAGGCCTGAGTACTAAAGAGGTATAACCAGGCAAAAGTCATACAGGTCAAATTCTATAATAATGACTTCCAGGCCTGGCCCAATTTTGTCATTTTTATCAGTATTTTCTGCAACAAATATTTAAGTAGGTTAACAGCTGGGGCCCAGAGAACTTTCAATTATGGGGATATTTCTATAGTGATAAGTATGTACTTCAGTAGGACTCAACATAGGGTTCACACTTCTTTCTCTTTGAGGTCTCAGGAGGGAAAGGCTGGCCCTGAGATGTCTGCATATGTCTCTGTAAGTAAAAGGCTATAACCCTACTCTATCATCACATCCTTGTCTCTTGAGTGTGTCAAAGGATAAAACAGGCTCTTGCTAGAGCTCAGCCTTTCTCCCTAGACGGTGTTCTGTAGGCATTAAATATTTAGGTACGGATAATCGAGTTCAGTAACATCTCCATAATTCACTATAATTAAGAGAAAGATCTCTTGGAACCATGTAAAAGTCTGAATCACTGATTATGCCCAAAGAAATGCAGTTCTAAGTAGACAGCAGAGAGTTTTGAACCAGGCCTTATCAAACTGACTTTATGAATCAGTACCCATCACATGGAATTGCGGTATTAACTGATTAAATGTACTAACTGTTCTGAAGTGTTTCAAAGTAATATGGCTTTTTATTTTTATTTCTTTATTTATAAAAATAGTTTATTGTCAAGTTGGTTTCCATATAACACCTAGTGCTCATCCTCACAAGTGCCCTCCTCCATGCCCAACTCCCCCCTTGCCCCCACACCCATCAGTCCTCAGTTTGTTCTCAGCATTCAAGAGTCTCTCATGGCTTGCCTCTCTCCCTCTCACCCACTGTTTTCCCCTTTCTTCTCCCCCACAGTTCTCCATTAAGATCCTCCTAATCCTCCTATACATGCAAACATATGGTATCTGGCCTTCTCTGCCTGACTTATTTCACTCAGCATAACACCCTCGAGGCCCATCGACATTGCTACACATGGCCAGGATTCATTCTTTCTCATTGCCATGTAGTATTCCATGGTATAGATAAACCACATCTTCTTGATCCATTCATCCATTGATGGACACAGGCTCTTTCCATGTTTTGGCTATTGCTGAGAGTGCTGCTATGAATGTAATATGGCTTTTTAAATGGACGACACAGAGAGTCTCTGTTCTTCCGCTAGTCTCAGTGTGCATAGCTCAGGTCTTAGCATCAGGGAAGCTGATCCCTCCTGAGAGGTTTTGTTTCTGGCTGATATATAGCATCGTATACCTGACCCTGTTTCTTTCTTTGCTTTGTATGCTAGGGAGCTCATAGATTACGTGCCCTACCATTAGCAACTGTACTGTAGTTTGTGGCTGAAAGCCTAATTTTAAGTTATACAGTTCTGGGTTCAAGTCCTTTTTCAATCACCTACTGTTGTGACTTTAGAAAAGTTTACTAACCTCCCTGACTCCTTTTCCTCACCTGAAAAATACAGGGTGATAGGACTTACCTTTCCGTGTTGACATGAGGATTAAATGTGATGATACATGTGAATACTTGCTTAGCATTATGTCGGACACAGAGAAAGGACTCAAAATGTGTGAGCCATTATTGTTACTTCAATTATTTCTAGTTTCAACTTTTTTGTTCGTCTTTTGTACTGAATTGGCCAACTTAAAAATCTCATTCCAGCTTAGAATCAGAAATGCTTAACTAACAGAATGCAATATAACGACATATTTTATATACGTGCTAATTCTGCACAGAATTATTTTATCAACAAAGGTGTTAATTCAAAATTCTACATTCAGAAACCATAAACTATATACAACTTTGGTAACTATCCCTCAGGGCTGGGCTGGTATTTAATTTTAGCCTTTTTAGAATGAGAAAGAACCCTAGAAATCACTTAGTTTTTTTCACCAAACTCTTCTTCGGGGGGGAGGGGGGGGAAGGAGGCATGACCACACATAACTCTCACACTTACAGTGTGAAACTGCTTTACAGTTTCATGTTTATCTTGCTGCATAATTTCTTTTTATTTGTTTTACAATAAATACAATGGTGGAGAGAGACGGATGTAGGGAGCTGGCTGCGTCCTCTGCTTCCGGTACCGCTGGCAGGAGCACACAGCACGGGCAGTGTAGGCAAAGTAGATCGTCCCTCCTTTTCACAGAATGAGCCAACAGAGGCCCAGAGAAATTTTGTGACCTGCTCACAGTCCCAAACTGGCGTGTCACCTTTCATCTTTCCCCACAGCATTCAGGTCCACCACCAGCAAGTGGTGACTAAGCCATTTGAAAGAGTCCAGATTCCAGTACTGGCAAGAGGTGACACATCTGATAGTGGATGCGTGTGTGTGTGTGTGTGTGTGTGTGTGTGTGTGTCTGTATGTGTACATATACCCATATGTGCTTGTTGAGTCTGTGTGCACATGTGTGTGTGTGCACATGTGTGTGTGTATACATACAGCCATATGTGCTTGCTGAGTCTCTGTGGTAATAACTTTATTACTGGTTACATTCTGCCTTCAACTTCAAGCTCTGTTTCTGCTCAGAGAAACTTCTGAGCTCATGAGCTTGAGAGGAGAGCGCTTGTTTAAAACCATACACTTCCTCTCACATGCCAAGCTCAACATGAAGACAATCCGGGCAGTGAAAAAAATACAGAAATGTAAACAAGGTAGCAATGCCACCTCTGGCTGGGGGCTCCTGCAGGGTCTGTAGAGAGCTATATTCTGTGTGTAATCATCTGTTCTGAGAAGTTTCAAAGTATTACTGAAACTTAGTGATCACCTCTCATTTGTAAGGGCTCAGGCTGGCCAGTAAGAAGATTCATCTAGGCTCTCACACTGATCTGTCAAACTCCCAGTTTTCACTAGGTAATGCCAGAGAACCTGAGAAAGTACCAGCCGTCAGCCACCAAATGGGAAAACAGGTCACTGATCGTTGATGTGCCCAACTCAGCCTTTTGTCACAATTAATACCAGCTGGCAGTGCTGCCTACAAGGCATATACCCTATGTACAAACTCTAGAGAATAGTTCTTCTTTAGGAAAGATGGGGTTTCTTTATCATGTACCATCTGTTCCACTGGTGTATTCAGGCTCAGAAAAAATCTAAAAAAAAGTGTTTCTGAAAACTACAAGTTTGTCATCCATATAAAAAGTCATCTGGGCTCATGAAGTCACCATGAGCCCCGCCCAAGGAAGCTCGGAAGCATGGGGTCCCCTAAGATGGCCCCTCGAATCCAGGCCCACCAATACCTACCATTTAGGAAGTCTCGCTGTGTTTCTAAGACTTGATTGATGTCCTGCACCCAGGCCTGCTGGATGTCTGCGTTGGCGGCTTGCAGAATGACCCTCTCCGAAGTCTCCCTGTTCATGAGTGCAAACTTGCAGGGGTCGTTGTCCACGTTCTCCTCCAGGACCAAGTAATTCATCTGGAAGAACCCAAGTTGATTCTTTTGGTATTTAAGGGGTTTAAAAAAAACCAAGAGCACCCTGTATACACTGTATGTTAGCCATCTTGACAATAAATTACATTTAAAAAAAATCAACAACATATGACACTTTCTCAAAGTTTTTATTTCAGGAGACATTTCCACAGTTTTGTCCTGGATCTAACAGCTGAATACTTTGGTTTCTGTCTTTGGTGAATGACACGGTGCTGGAGGGCCTGCGGGATCTGGAGCACCTGTGCTCAGCCGGTCTCTTTTTTTTTTGAATTAGCTAAACTTCACGCCCACAGCTTACTTGGCTACAAGACTCTCAAGGTTGTGAATCAGCACTGACCAGGTCCCTGTTTCAGGGAAACAGCTCCCTGGGTTTGACTCTTCCTTGCCCTTTGTCATCCCCACCAGGAGCCTTACCTTGATGCTCCTTTTGAACATGTAGCCTGGGGTGAGGGATCCCTTCCTTAGCAGTTCACTGAAGATGACGATTTGCTCAAAGAGGAACACACGCCTCTCCTTGGTCCGGGACTGCATGCCCGCATCCAGCTCGATCACATAGAACGTGTCCTGCTGTAGTAGCTTCCCCTGGGCGGTCAGGGTGCCCTGATGGAAGGAGGTGCTGGGGTGAAGGACGTGAAAACTGGGCAGGGGGCCACAGCCCTCTGGGTCCACAGGACCTGCCCCACTGAGGACACAGACAACAGACCTGACACTAAAAGTCTCAGGACTCTAGTAAGAGACTGAATTAAGACCCATCCATTTGGCTAGGGCAGATACAGAGCTCTGGGAGAAAAAGGAAAGAAACCACTAAGAAGCAGCTCTGAGAAAGTGCCAGAAGGAAGGAAGGTAAAATTATTAGTGAAAAAGATGTTCAGGAATTATCCTGGCTCTTCTTATTTTTTTATTAAAAGCAGAGCAGAAAGTAGGTAACACCTGTAGCCTTTCTGCCCCCAGGGCTCCGACAAATGTTGCCTGCCTGGCTCCCCTTGCAGCATGGGCCAAGGACCTTGGTTATTCTTATGGCCATGTCCCAACTGTGGCCAAGGGAAGGGATACAGGCAGGACCACAAGTAAGCTGAATTGGGCCATTCTCCTCTCCTGTTATTTCAGGATGGAGTCTTAGAATTAGTCCAATTCTGATGTCTTTGTGTTCTGCTACCAATCAACAGGTAAAGTTGGAGTAGCATACACAGATGCCCATGTCATATAAGCTGACAGATGTTTCTTCGGGTCCTGTGAGCCTTCTTAAAATGCTTCCAGCTAGCAGGTCACTTGCCAGCCTAGGGAGTGGAGCCTATTTGGTTTGCCAGTTTCTAACCCGATTTTCAGAGACACTTTCACATCTTTGAAGGGAATATAGCCCAACCCAGCAGGTCTTCACAGATCCTATTGGAGACCCCTGATTTCTCTACTGTTCTGCAGCAAGAACACACCAACACCTGAGATAGCAGCCAGAGGGCCACCTCTGAACCATACTTTCTCAGGTGATGACTTTCACCCTTCAGTAAAAATGTGAGCCATTTGCTACAGATGATGCCTTATTCCAAACAGTACACAGCACACGTGTCATTTTTCTTCCCTATTCCCAAGTAATTCCTGCCCTCTGCTTGGATCATGGCTCCTTATTGCCAAGGTCGGCAGCCAAACAGGCTTATCTCTCTCCTGGTCCAGAGTTAATATTAAGCCAGTGACCAGCTAGCCAGGAAAGCTCTAAAAGCTCCATTAATATTACATAAGAGCCTGACCCATGAATGATAGCCCTGCCGATGCTGAAGGGAAAGCTAGAAGATTTAAGAACAGAGAGTCTATATGGGGAGGCTAACTTCTCCCTGGTCTAAAGCCCTGGGCTTCAGAAGGGACATAAGAACATTCATGGTCCTTTTTAATTAGCTGAAGGAATGCAAAGCAGATTCCCTGTGACTGGATGGAAAAAGAAGATGGTGGTGCTTGACTGAAAAGAGAAGACAATTTTGCAGTCTGTGTGTGGCTTTCTGTGGACACACATGTGCATGCATGACACAGCTCCTATGGGGTCTAACTTGAGCCAGCACAGTCAGATGCTCTTCCCTTGTCAGTGGTCAGCACCTCCAAAAACTCAAAGAAAGTCAAACCAGACTCCTCCTCAGAAACACGAGGACATCAAGGCTTAGGAGCAAAAGGGATTACTTGGTTTGTTCAGAATAGCCCCAGACCTAGCATAGTCTCAAGGGAAAAAAATGTAAAACTTCATCCAGTATGACTAGAGAAAAACCATGTAAGAACTCAGGGTAGATTTCTGCTGCAAATCCCTGCTTACTCTAATGTCACAGATCTACTGTGGAGAACCAGGAATCTATGAGAAATAAACAGCAAAGAAAAACTCCACATAGTTCCTGGTCACAACAAAGCAGTGGCAGATGGGGACCCCAGAAAGGCCTTGGAGGGCAAGGAGGACAAGAGATCTTGACTCAAGAACATCATGAATCCAACTCATTAACCCAAACCTGAATGTAGCATCTCCTANTATTCTATTCTATTCTATTCTATTCTATTCTATTCTATTCTATTCTATTCTATTCTAATTTAGCTAGGAAAAAAAGCTATAACTTTCTTTATTATCTCAACTTCTAGGAACCCCTTTTCTTTACAAAGTAATAATCAAGTCTTAGGTTGCAGGATCATCAGGAAACAAGATTAATAGATCTCCACCTTTCTCTAAGTCATTCAACAATTATTAAATACCAGTCAATAATTGTGTCAGTTCCAATTTTATCATATTAATTCTCAAAACAGATTATATGTAGTTAGCATATGAGGTTCGGATATAAACTAATAGCAGCCACTTAGCAAGCTTAAAGTAGGAATGTCAATTTTTTCTTCAAAGGTTCACCATTATAGGTTGAATTGCTCCCCTTGTCCAATTCATATGTTGAAGTCCCAGTATCTCAGAATGTGGCCATATTGGGATGTAAGGTTTTTACAGAGGGAATGAAGTTAAAGTGAGGTCATTACGGTGAGTGCTACTTGAATGTGACTGGTGTCCTTATAAACAGGGAAGAGTGGGACACAGAAAAATGTGCAGAGGGAGGACAATGTGAAGACACAGGAAGAATGTCATATGAACATGAAGACGGCAATCTACAAGCCAAGGAGGGAGGCCTGATCAGATCCATCCTTATAGCCTTCAAAAGGAATCACTCTTGCCTATCCTTGATCTTAGACTCCTAGCCTCCGGAAAAGTCAGATGATAAATTCTATTGTTTAAGCCACTCAGCGGGACTTTGTCACAGCAGCCCTAGCAAACAAGTCCATTCACGGAAGCCAAAATTCTGGGGTACTTCTGGCTGTTTCTCTTAAGATTAAATTTTCTTCTTCAAAGAATAGAAATGTGCACATGATGTGTTAAAGCTTTAAATGTTCATTTAACTGAAAAGATAGTCAATATGTGGACCTCTTTATTAGAAGAATCCTCTCAAAGAAAAAAAGAAGTGTTCCATTTTCCCTCGAGTGTACCCATAGTCCCATAGTCCCATGCTCCCTCAGATTCCCAGCAATCACTTCTCAGGCAAGAAAAAGGAAAGAGGTCACTGCCAGGTCCACAGTTACAAGGAACTTTGGGTCTTTCCAGCCCCCTTGGAATTGTGACTCCAGCTTTGTGGACTGCTCTGTAACTTTCTCTCGCTGCCTTATCACTGCATATCCTAAACAGATAAACCTCCTGGGCCCGTGAGCCAGAGGGGCCTGGAACAAAGGCACAGATGGTAAGTGGAGGTGGCAAAGGAGGCAGACACAGGGCCTCAAAGGGAAGCCGCCTCACAGCCCAGGCTCCCGCTGTCCAGGAGAGAGAGGCTTGGAAGCATTCTAAAGGGCTCACCTCAAAGCCCTGCAGGCGTCCCAGATTCATCATGTCATTGCAGCGTTTTGGAACAAGGCACATTAACTCCACCGCTTTCTGTGGGGAAGAACAACAGCAGCTCAGGAAGGGGATGAGCACTCAGGCAGGAAGCTTAGGACAATTCTGTGACCTCCTAGTGGCTCCTTCATTCTGGAAAAGGACCCTGGTCCCTGCCGCCCACTCCTAGAAAAGGGCAGGGGTTTCTGATCCAGCTGGGGTATACAGGGCTCTGAGTGAACCAGTGACCACATGTGACCCAGCCTGCCTTTTCCTCCTTCCCACATTCATTTAGCAATTCTCCTTCCTTCTCATATTTTCTTTCTTCTCTCTGTTGCTTCTCGGCTGCCTAAGCGACAGCTTAGTCTGGTTTGTGAAACACTAGAGGTTTTAACCTAAAATAACCTGCCAGAATGGTCTGTAACCTCTCTGGCTTAAAATAATCCCCATGGTGACACTGTCTCAAAGGACTTCAGTTAGGTAGTAATCCTTGGGGGTGGAAGAGGGAGTGAAAATGGGGTATTTAACATGTTGAACTCAAATAGTACCTGGATTCGTGGATAAGACTGCACACTCAAATGCTCAATCTCTGACAGATGTTAGGGTCTCAGATACCCCCTTTCTCACCATATGTCACTGGAGCCACACAGAGAAGAGGAGTGGGGCGAAACTCTGCTCTGTCCCAGGACAGAATTCTCAGGTTCCAGGAAAACACTCAGTGTGTTCATTACTACTTGCCATTTCTCAGCCTGTGGAGCACCTGTCTGCAGGGGACTCTCACCGAGAGGAATCCGCTGGACCACCGGTCCTCTAGGGCCCGCTCTTCCCCCTTAGAGACAGCCAACACTGGCTCCGAGAGCAGCCAGCGTTGTGAACAGAAGACTCACCTCGATATCTGAACACTCCAAACCAGCCTTCTCGCTATATCTCAGGAAGTCCTAGCAAGTGGGGGGAGCGGGGATGGGTGCGGGAGGGTGACATCAGTTAGAAAAACAGAGCACTAAAAAAAAAACACCCCAGCATCATAAAGCCTATGATGATACCCAGGCTACTTTCCTCCCCAACAGACATGGCAGCACGTTGTAGAAGCTGAGATATGAACTTATGAGTCATATTGGAAATAACAACATGGAGAAAAACCCCAAAGACTCAGAGATTAAAAGTTATGGGAAAAGGGAGGTGGGGAGGGAGGGAAGAAGGGAGGTGGAGACCGTGAACAGGAAGGGGGAGTGGTTATGTCCAGAAAGGCTTGGAGAAAGGAAAATTCAATCTCTCTCTTCTATTTACCTCATACTCTGTAAGACAAACCAAATCAAACTATTGTAAAAAGTAAAATATGATCAAATTGTACGTATTACTCATCCCAGCTTTCTAGGGTCTTGCCTTTGCTTTTCTTTCTCCTTGGGGTCGCTCTGATTCTATGCTCTATTTTTTTACTTTTTAAAGGTCCCAAGTCAGTGATGGTGACAAAGGAAGAAAGTGAATTGACAGAAAGACAGTGAACTAAAAACCAACCTTAAAGGCAGGAATGACATGCATGCAATTTATTTGGAGGCTGACAGAAGAAACCAACAGGCAAGGTAAAAGCCCACAGATGGCCTCTCCCACCAGTTCACAGGAAAAGTGTGGTGGAGACCAGCCTCACGCTAACCTGCTCACCAGCTCAGAGCTTGAGAAGACCCTTCTCTGGCTCTGACTCAGGCTCACAGATCTCTTACCTTGAGGAGCAACTGGTACTTTGTGATTCTCTGAATTGGCTTGATAAGGAAGTCGCTAAGTGTCAGCCTTTGATTTATCTCCTGTTTCACCTCCTGGAACACAAGGGAGCTATGTTAGAGAAAAAAAAAAAAAAAGGAGCCAAAGATCTGGGGTCCTGGAGATTAGAGTTCAAGGTGAGACAGAGAGGTCTTCACTGTTTCAGTAAAGTTTGAGAATCCTCAACCCACGCGAGAGGTGGATTTGCCCACACAACTGCTAATGTATTATTAACAACACGTAGCACATGTCGCCACATCGTTCTGCGTGTCCAACACTTTCCCATCCTGTGTCCTCACCCCAGCCCTGCAGATAAGCAGGGGTGGCTATTCTGTTGTCTCTGCTGCTCCAGGACCCACGTCAGGAATGAAGGGCTTCTCCTGGGACACAGGCCTAATGGACTGGGCCCTCAGTGCAGATCTGCAAACACACAGCTGAGGGCGCTTTCCAAGGGACTGCCTTGCCTCTCCTCCAGCAAAATAAGCATTTCCAGGTTGGGGCAAAACAAACACTTTATGGTGCTTGACAGAACCTCTGGGAATGAGAGCAGAGAACATGAGGTGGCTTGGGGAATGGGGGCAAGGAGGAGGGGCCTCTGCACACAGTGTCCAGGGCCTGGCAGGAAGCGTGTGGGCATGGTCTGAGCTGCGGCCATGGAAGGGGGACAGAGCTTCTGAAGCAGTGTCTGGGTGACAATCATTCTGCAAACAGAGGCTTCTGAGAGCGGTCCACACACTGGGCCGAGGAAAGGTGGTCACTGGGAATCTAGCCAAGCCAACGGCCCGTTGAGCCAGCTCTCCCTGTCCCGAAGGGGTCGCAGCACTGGACGGGGAGAGAAGGGGTGCCTGTGGATGGATACGGCTGACATTTCTGAATGTGGCTGCCTTGGCCTGACCTTCCTCCCCAACCCGGCCCAGCAAGGCCCAGGCAGCTTACTTCAAAGTAAGCGTCGTACTCGGCGACGATGTACTCCGAGCGCGGCTTATTCTGGCAGTACCACACGTAGATGTGCAGCTTCCGCTCCTGCAGAGGCAGGGGACAAGGCACTCAGGCATCCTGCGCCTCAGGCTCCCGGGTGCGGTAGGCTTGCCCCGAGGACGACAGACAGGCTCCACACCTCGGGGTCGCGCCAAGGCAGTTAAATATCGAGGGTAGAAGAGTACACGCACGAGGCAAGCACCCCCCATCTTTCAGATTGTTGAAGAGGTTAGAAAAAAGGCAACTCAGAGAGGGGCGAGGAAGAAGGCAAGTCGAGGAAGAACAGGAGAGAGAAGGAAGTTTTAGAGGCAAGCACAGGAGTGGGGGCTGGGGGGTGGGGGCGCTGAGAGGGGGAAGGAAGCACTCACATGTTTGATGAAGAGCTGTGCCAGCCTGTCTTGCTCCTGGATACATTTTTCCAGTTCAGCCAGGAAAAAACTAAAAGGAGGGAAGGGGAAGGGAAGGAAGCCACATCCTTCAGACACCAGAGTCTCCCCAAACCCTACACTATGCTACCCCTAAGGTCAGATGCAGGGGAAGGATGGGAGGGTCCTGGATTCCTAGGATAGCCCCCTGCCTCCACAGGACAGCATAGCACTTACTCCTTATGCCAGTCATAAATCTGGTGAATATTTCCAAACACAATTTTATCCTTTCCTCGCATGTCCTCAGGGACACCCTTTTCTTCTATTCTCTTCATGAAGCCCTGTAGGGCAGAGGCAGCAGTCAGCAGGGCGTTTTCAGGACACAGATTTCCGTACAAGCCCCATATCCCAGCCCCGCGCAAGTGCCCACTCTCTGTGGTTTCTCAGTGTTCAGCCAGGACTTTATCCCATGCACAGTGACAGACACAACTCTGATGGAGTTCTGGGTCCCTTTTGTTGTCTCCAGCCCCCTTAAGAGACAGTCTTTCTCATCCAGGTATCTAAATGCCCCTAAAGCAAGTCCCTAGGAGAGAGAGCGGTTTTATATACTAGCAGGTTGACTACTAACTGTGGATTTGTCGAAGGTCTTATCTTAGGGGTGGACTTTTGTCTGTCCTCTCGGTAACCATAACATCCTCCTTAGAATCTAAGGGAGACTCTAAGCCCCAAGCTCTCACTAGGAGTGCCCTGTTTAGTGCCCATGGTGACTGGTAGTTCTGAAGAATATATGTTCACATGGTTAAACGCCAGAGAAGAGTTCTTCAGATAGAAAGTTGGTCACCACGAACAAGGTATAAGGACTCAGCTCTGACCAAGAGGCTCCCCCAATGCTAGAACATTTGGGACCCCATATCCCTTTGAATCTCTCATGATATTTCAAGTAGAAAAGAAAAGCAACCCTACATGTTTCATCTGATCTTTTATCATTTTTTTGTTTAATTTCTGCAAATACCTAGAGAGACTAGAAATACCATGTTAAAAACATGTAACCCTCAAGTTACAAACACCTCAGCCCAGGGATGGTCCAACATGCCCCTTGGGTGGTTGACCGCAGGCCCACCCCGAGCCACATACTCACCTCCACCACAATCCCCAGATCTTTGACATAGTCCTTTTCTGTCTGTACCAGCTCATTCAAGACAAACCTGAGCAGGAGATTAAGAACAATGAGGATCCTCTTCATTGTGAAGCAAGAAATCTTCACACTTAAGTTGACAGGAAAGTTGCTGTGGCACCTTTAGGACAAGACCACCTGAAGCCCCACAGGCAGCCCTTGGAAGGCGCTTACTGTCACTCTCTCTGTGAGAGGGTCCTGCTGAAGAGCGGAGGGCACTGAGCCCAGAGGGGCTTTCCCAGGAGGCACACAACAGCCAGAGGGATGGCAATGCTCACCACTCAGCACTTTTCTTTCTGTTCTTCTTCTTTTTTTAAAGTTTATTTATTTCTTTTGGGGGGGGAGGGGCAGGGGCAAGGACAAAGGGAGAGAGAAGCCCAAGCAGGCTCTGTGCTGTCAGCACAAAGCCCAACACCGGGCTCTAGCTCGCAAATAGGGAGATTGTGACCTGAGCTGCAATCAAGAGTCAGGCACTCAACCAACTGAGTCACCCAGGTGCCCCCTTTTTTCTTTCTGTTCTTAATGGTCCTTCGTCCCTCACCTATAACTGAGCAGTTGTACTGACACAAGACAGGAGGAATAACAGGCATTTTGGCAAAACTCAGTTATGAAAGCTTTGCAGCCAATGGATCAACGTGAGACTTTTCTTTCTTCCTTTCAATTCCATTCTTTGCTTATCAAGAGGAGAAAGACATTTGCTTGATAACCACCGTTTGAGGCCTCAGAGATGCCAACTTCAAGTGAGGCTTCTGAGATATAGAAGCTACAATTATTCGGAGGTGTCCCTGGTAACTGGCCTGCAAACCCCCAGGCAAGGCCAGAAAGATGAACTGCCCATATCCCATCATCACAGCTTTCCATGCAGTGGTCTCCCCTCGCCCATTAGATGGGGGGTGGGGGGGATGGTTGTTAACCACTACAAGGACACTTGCTTTTGTGGTTTCTTTCTTGTTAATGATTTCCTCCTCCTGGAGCCTTTACTTTGTGCCAGTGCTTTATCTGGATTTTCTCATGCTTATATCAAGGTAGGTACTATAAGCCCCGTTTCATATAGGTGAAAATTCCTGAGGCTGTATTGCCCATGATGACAAAGTCTGTAGCAGAGTTGGGATGTGAACCTATTGTGCCAGAGTCCAAAGCCTCTGCTCTTTCACTGTTGCCTGCTACCTGGCAAGCTACTCAGAGGCCTCAAAACCAAGCACTTCCCTTTCTTTCTGTCCAGGTAGTAAAGAGCTGGACATAAAACGCTCAGGGCCATGTCCTGGAGCAGGCTGGGTGCTGTGCAGCTTACTGGAGTCTGACTCGTACTAGCTACATTTGAAAGAGTTTCACCTGGAGCCACACAACTGTATTTTGGGCCCAAATGGCAGAAGGGATAAAGTTCTGGGATGTCTAAAGGGGACCGCAGCATAAGGGTTGTAACCGTTCTGACCCCAGGAAGCAATTCATCTGAAATTCTTGATCTATACTGCAGAGAGAAGCCAACAAATCCCTGGGTCTGGGCCTCAGGGTGATGGGGAGAAAGCAAAAGGAACATATGCTGCTTTATCAGCATGTCCAATACTTCCAACCAGTTTCCTCTCTCTAACACACACAATCCACAATCATGCATTACAGGCCACAGGAAGGAACCAGCAAGGCCAAAGAAAAGCATTTAAATATATCTTTAGCGTGGCCCATGTTACTGCTTGGAAGAAAGTGGTAAAAGCAAACCCACAGGAAAGTGGGAGTGGGAATTTGGGCCTGGGCGGGCCCTCTGGAGACGAAGTCCAGCTCTCGGTCTCCAGGGGATATTTTTATCCTATGCTATCTGCTGACAGATTGAGGGCTGTCTTGGGCTTTCCAGCCTCAAGGGAAGGGAAGGGGACTAATTAGACTGGGTGCTGCTAGTAGACCTGGCATCACTTCCCTTGAAGGGCTAATGAAATACTTGGGGAGATAATGACACATTAACAGACATTCTGAAGAGGTGCATAAAAGATTTAAGTTACAGACATCACAAGACCGCGCATGATCAAATGCCAAATAAATTGAACTGACAATAAAGCATTTTTAAAAGACGTTCAGTTCTTATTACTAAGGGTTACTTACGAGGTAAATGTTATTCTTTGGTCCAACTAAACTTCTACCAGTTACAGCTTAGACATACTTTTAACCTCTGTGTTTGACCATGGTGAGGAATAGCGGGTCTTGCACAGAAAATCTCTTAGAGCCTTTGCACTGGCTGTCCCCTCAGCCAAGAATACTTTTCCTCCATGGCAAATGGCTAATTCCTTACCTCCTTTTGGTCTCTGTGCAAATGTCAGAACCATATAAAAGTGCAGCATGGTCCCAACCATACTCTGAATCTCTCTCAATGCTTTTTCTTTTCCCAGTTTCTAACATATTAAATAATTTATTTTTATTCTGTTTATTGTATTATTTCTCTCTTTATGGTACAAATTTGCCATGAAAGGAAGGATGTTTCTTTTATTGTTGCTGTTTTATTTACTGATATATCCCATGCATAATAGGCATTAAACACCTATTTTTTTAATTTTTAATTTTTAATTCATGACCCTGGGATCATGACCTGAGCCAAAATCAAGAGTCAGATGCTCAACCAACCAAGCCATCCAGGTGCCCTTTAACACCTATTATTGAATGAATGAGTGACTAGAACTTCAAGACAATCAAATCCACCCTCAGCCTTTTTTTCTTCTCCTGGACAGATAACTATTTGTTTTAATTTCTCCTCCATGGAACTCCCATTTAACCCTTAAATGTCTGGATTGAGTCTCCATTCTCTGTACCTGCCTGCCTGACCCAGCCTCTAGCCTCACACGACCTTCACAATCAGACACCTATATATTCTCTCTTTCACTGTGGCCATAAGTTACAGCAAGAGCAATGAGATACTCTAACAGCTGGATTTTCAGGATAGCTCAGGATGTGGAGAGCGATAGAGTCAGGGAAGAGAATAGGAAGAGGGAGAAGAAATGGGTAAAGTGAGTTAAATAGGTAACAAACTTTTGCCTGCTGGAGCAAAATCAGACAATATCACATTGGGAAGCAGGACAATGGCTTACATGACTGCTTGTGTAACTGAAGTGACAAGAGCAGTGACGGGCTTTGCCAAGGACCACCTGCTACCCCAAAGATCTCCTCCCTGACCCAAGTTTTGCTTTGGCTTGACAAAGGACTGGAACATTGGCTTCAGCTCTCATCTATGTAAAAACAACCCTGAGAAGCAAAAGAGAACCAGCTTTGTACAAGTCCTAGGAAATTTCCACCTGCAGATGGTATTTTTCTACCTCTCTTCCCTTCTTGAGGTTTCCCCTAAGTACCCATACAATTGAGGGGTAAATATGGAACTGAAGAGACACTTGCTCAGCTCCACTGTGAGGTGACAGCCCTGCTCTGAGGCCAGGCCCTGGCTATGACATTTCTACTTCAGTTTCTCAGGAAAGAAAGTTATAAATGTTCACTTTGCCTGTTTCCAGGAAACAGAAGGACCTGGCCTCTCTCATTTTTGCTAATCCTCATGTCTGTGACCAGGTTAAAAGGATGAGGAGTCTGAGGGAGAAGGACAGACTAATTAGCAACAGGGAGGGACCAGCTGTCTGTGCTTACAATCTCTCACACACCAGGCCATGTCCAAGACTCATCACGCTCTGCTTCCAACATAGAGCCAAACCCTAAATAAGAAAACTAAAGTTTTGGAGGAATTGTGGTTTTGCACTCATGGTATCCAATATCTTCTCGATCAGCCCAAGTAGTAAAAGATTGACTTCACTTCAGGGTGGATAAATCAAACCTTGCATAAAAATAGGTTTTTCTGAAATGGACTGCAATGTGAATTGTATTTAAGTGAAGAGATTCTCTTGGAGCTAAGCCCATGAATGGATGCAAAATTAAATCTTTAGAGAAGAAGCAGAGCTAGGCCCTGGCTGGCTGGCACGATGGCTCCCTTCTCCTATGTACCATGTCCCTTCATTTTAAGAAAGGTTTCCTTAGATGAAACTCTTCCAACTTTCTGCCAAGGATTCTCTAATATGGAACCATAGTAATAGTCCCAGAGTTTCCTAAACTTTGTTGATTTCCTTTTATCAGTATGTTTTAAATTTCTAACAGACCCTGGTTATAACCACACTTGGTCAGTAATAGCAGCTTTCTCCCAGAAAATACCTCAGCCTAAAATTCTTAAAGTCAGTGCCACTACAGTGCCTTGTTCATCAATGCTATGCTGTACAGATCTAGGTCACCTTTACTTAGAATGAATGATATCAATGGAAATACAGTGTAATTCTCCCCAAACTTTCTCCGACTTTAGCCCGTTGTCTACCATACACACGCGGACCAGGATAGAATCTGGGGGAGTCACTTACATCCTGCCTCTCAGGGCTTTGGCTTTCTGTTCTTCTTCCAGGTTTCTAGGAGGTGTGGGTGGGGTCATCCCCTCATTCAGGCAGCCTACAGGGTCTTTCAGGCTTCCCCGGTATGAGCCTCCTTCTAGACTCTGGAAAGAGGAGAAAAATAGCTTAGAGAACTGTACATTGAAAAGTCATCTGGAAGCCCTTGTGTCCCCTCCAGCCTCGCAGCAGCTGACTTGGTAGGTCGGTAGCCAAGGCTGTGCTCACTGAATGTCCATAAAGTACCAGGAGGCCAGGTGTTCCCCTCTTCCAGCAGCAGACAGAGCTGCCGCCTTCTCTGGCAATCAGGAGGAACTGCATCATGGGCTACCCATTTCCTGACATAATGAAAACTGTCAAAAGTGACAGTGCTGGGTAAGAGCGCCAGAGGTAATGCTAATCATTGCAATTCTATGCTAATTGAACAGTTAGAAATGAAAAGTTGTATGACCATCAAATGCCAATTTGATAAGGAGCGGGTAGGGATAGGAGAACTAGTTGGCCAAAACTGCGTTTGTTAAGTCAGCTAACATTTTTTCCCCAAGAGGCCAATGAGATGTAGATAAGAAGAGAGCAATAGATTTAGCCTTTCCTAAAAATATCTTTGCTAAGGTTATTTACCAAGGGTTTTCTTTCATTTATGAATTCCTTTAATTTGTTTTAATTAAGGTGTTGCAGGATTGAGGAATAAGGTAGAGGGATTACTACAGTACTCTACAAAGAGTTAAGGTCAAAGGATTCTAACTCCAGATCTGCTAGATCTCCGGACAATCTTGAGTGCGAAAGCTACAATTATTCCATGCGTGCTTTCGTTTTTGTTTTTGTTTTTTTTTTTCAATTTTCAGATCAGATCTCTCCTTTCTACAGACTTCTAAGGAATGGACAATAGTTGTAGATCCCTTGAAAATTAAGAGAGTTCTACAATGATGAGCTCCCCGCACCCTTGCCCTTGGATGGAACTGTTAACAAGAAGCATACCCAAAAATGGAGCCCATCTTCGCATTTTTACAGGTGTCCTTGAAGAAAGATCACACAGTGACACTTAGCATTTCATTATGGAAACTGGCAGAAGCAATGTGGATAAACAGTAAGACTGGAGATCAAGGTCAAGGTGAGCAACTCCAAAACAAATATGGGAGTCTAATCCAAACTATCCATACAAGAGCCTATTTACCACAGCCTCTGAGGCTCAAAGGAAAGGGCTTCACTAAGGTAGTCTTTGAAAACATCAGCCCTAAGGTTAAAATCACAAAACTCAAAAAGTGTCTAAAAGGGTAGGAGAAACAAAAGACTTCAGCATGGTCTTAAACAATCTGCACTTAGAGTATCTGTCCAAATTCTCTCAGCTGCTCTATTTCCAGATAGGCCAAAGAAAATAGGAAAAGTCCGGGGGAATGAAACAAAAAGCAAATGAGGTACCCAATGGGCCAGTCATTATATGAGAACAGGTGGGGAATATTAAGACTTAAAGCTGAAAATTTTAAATATTTATTTTTATTTTTGAGAGAGCGAAAA
This sequence comes from Crocuta crocuta, assembly GCF_008692635.1. NCBI lineage: Eukaryota > Metazoa > Chordata > Mammalia > Carnivora > Hyaenidae > Crocuta > Crocuta crocuta. The sequence goes on along the minus strand of NW_027530544.1, from coordinate 3,133,793 downwards.
AGGGAGAGAGTGAGCAAGCGAGCACAGGCATATGTGTGAGCAGGAGAGGGGCAGAGAGAGAGAGGGCGAGAGAAAATACCAAGCAGGCACTGTGGTGTAAGTGCAGAGGCCGACATTGGGCTCTATCTCACGAACCGTTAATTTCAGCTGAGCTGAAATCAGGAGTTGGACACTTAACTGACTGAGCCACCCAGGCACTCCTAAAGGTGAAACATTTAAAGCTGAGAAGAGACGTCAACCTTCTTGCCCCTCACCTCACCCCCAAATCAACAAAATGTACCAAGGGCCAAACATGTATTTGTTACCAACAGTAGAAACTAGAATTAAGAAGATAGTGTCTTTAAGTTTGAGAGAGAATTTCTTTTAACTTGATAAGTTAATAAGTTATTTTACAGGACAAGTACTCAACCTTGGAAGTTGTTATCCTGAGAAGCAGCACAGGCTAAAAATACAGAAAGGCCAAGGAGAGTTTAGTAAAATTTATAGATTCAGGATCTGTAACCAGTTATTAAGGAAATGAGAGTGTCTGGTGCTGAGGTCTGACAAACCAGTGGACAGGCAGGCTTTTCGACACATGTGACATGTCCGTTGGTGCCATCACCAGAGACAGGCTCCCCAGGCAGATGGACCCAGCTGGTGATTGATCTGATTACATGCCTTTTACTTCCCCTCCTCCTTGTCCCATTGTCCTATTACAGCCTTTGTTCTGCAGCCTGTTGGCTGGCAGGATGCTGACTGCAAGGCATGGGGAGACAGGCTTACATCTCTGCCTACAAGGCTCTCCTGTGCAGCATCCCGCTTGGTGTGGTCCATTTTCAACCTTCTGGAGTGAAGGACCTCTGTGGAGTCCAAAGTGTCATGCAGGGAAATATGTTCCATATCCTCCTGCCTGACCTGTTTTATGAGCAAAGAAGGTGAAATTATCTCTGGGGAAAGTCTCTCTGCGAGGGGGTGAGCAGGGCAGAGGCAGTGCAAGAGGAAGAAGAGAGAAATAAAGGTCTGCTGAGCTGTAGTCTGGGTAATCTGCCTCAAATCATGGTGTTAGCTATCAATGCTTATAATTCAAATATGATTCCCTCTGAGACCTGGCTACCTGTGCTGCCGTGGGGATACTGGGTCCCAGGCAAGGGCAGCTGGGGGTGACCTGCAAGTGTCTGTGGGAAGCAGGCACAGGTCTGACGAGTAGTGGGCTGTGTAGCCACAAGGAGGATCTCTGCCTTGACTGGGCCTCAGCCCACAACAGTCTCAGAAGGCAAAGGAACAGGTATACAGGGAGAGAACAACAAAAGTTCCTCCAGCTGGCCCAAGGTCAGGGAACAGAAATGCAAACAGGATTCAAAGCCATAGATTAAGTAGAGAGGAGGGCTGTCACCACAATAAAAATGAACATATTTCCTGTCTGCTGGATTATGGATCACATACCCATAAAATCCCCCTCCTCCAGGCTCCTCTAAGCACTCTTTACACATCCCCTGAACAGCATTCGTTACACAAAACTGTGACTGATCACTTGTTTGTACTCAAGCAAATATTTATTGAATAGCTACTACATGCTGAATATTTGCCAAGCACTGCAGAAATGATGATGAATAAGATTTGGCTTCCTACCCTATCCTGGGTGCTATTCTAGATGGAAAAGGTACCAAAGAGGATGAAAAAGGGGGCAGACAGCTCTATGTGGGGGGGGTAGAGGGGTAAGGGAAAGTCTTGATGGAAGAGGCAATGCTTGAAGTGAGTATTGAGAAATAAAAAGGTTTCAGTGGATACACTGATGGGAGAGCATCTCTGGCAGGAGGAACATGCTGAGTAAAGGATCAGCTGTGAACCTATCAGGGGCAGCCTGGGAAGCTGGAAGCAGTTTGACACGGGTAGGATATGGGGTGTGAAAGTGGCGAGGGGTGAGGGTGGTGGTGGCAAGTGATTGTGTGTTATGTGAATAGGGGTGAGTGAGTACTAGGGAAGGAAGAGGTGAAGAGTGAGGTAGGTAACCCTGGGGAAGTGTGCAGGGATAAATCATATGTATAAAGCCTTATGTGTACCATTAAGAAGTAAAGACTACTTTCTAAAATGAATGATGAAACGGTTTACAAATTTTTTAAATGTTTATTTATTTTTGAGAAAGAGAGAGACAGAGTGTGAGCAGGGAGGAGCGGAGAGAGGGAGACAGAGGATCCCAAGCAGGCTCTGTGCTGTTAGCACAGAGCCCGATGTGGGACCAGAACTCAGGAACTGTGAGATCATGACCTGAGCCGAAGTCAAGAGTCTGACACTTAACACACTGAGCCACCCAGTCGTCCTGGGAAGATCAGCCTTGGTATTCCTAAGGACTTTTCACCACTTGGGAAAATGTCTCTGATATGACAGGAAGGCAAAAAAGGATATTTCTATATTTTGATTAACTATATCATTTTCCAAAAGGGTCTAGGAGAAAATGTATCAATATTTCAGCACTGAATATGTCTAGATGATGATGATTATCAGACATATAATTTGTGTTTATGCTCTTGTTATTATCCAATATTTCTTGAATAAGCACATATTGCTTTTATTAGTAAAAAAAAAAGAACTATTAAAAAGTTTTTTAAAAAAAAGAAAGAAAAGAAAATCCGTTTGATAGTCATGTTGAGAGATGTCAGACCGAAATCAGGGAGGAAATGTAACAGTCCTGGCAGAAGAGCATTTTGAGTACTAGCCCTAGACTGTGAGCTCCATTATGGAAGGTTCTGTGCTTGATCTCAGAACTGACACACAGTAGGATGCTGAGAATTTATTGAATGTACTATGGGACTCTTGGGGAGCCATCAAAGGTCATCTGATAAAACAGAAAAGGGTGCTTGTTCAGCCCCTTGCACCACACCAACCTCTTAACTGCCCCACCCTTTTCTAAAAATTTCTATAATATTTTCTGAACAAAAAGTATTATATCATAATCATTTTCATACAAATTAAGGGTGGAGAGAGGGAAGATATCTGTATAGTAGAAAAACTGAAGTCTGGACTTTTCAAGCAAATGACATTTCAGGTGTGTGACTGTCTTAAATTATTTTTGGTGGAAATTGAAACTCTTCTGTTTCAACAAGCCCAGGAACCTTTTCCATGGAGGGATGCCAGAAGAACCCAGTTCCTGAAAACACACACCCCCACCATGGGTGTGATGCAGCCATTATTTCCTCCTCTCTGGGCTCTGAACTTGGCTAACTGTACGTTGCCACTGACAAAACAGTCCGATTCACCTAACAGAGAGCAAAGCACACACACAGATGCAGCCTGGCCCCAGCCATGTTTCTCGGCCCACACGGGTGGCCTAGGGAGGTGAATGGTATCAAAGCAGGAGAACCAGAGGGCAGAAAGTCTTGCTAAAGCAAGTGGACACATTCTGAGATGCCAAGCCACCAGGTAGACTGAATAAGAGCTCAATTCTAGCCAGCCCCTCCCCCCAAGGCAGGGAATTATTAGTCAAGGGACCATTGGTACCCTTCCAAGTCCAATGAACTCTTGTGACATGTCACTTGGGGACAAAGGCTTAGGGAGGAGGCTTGATCTTTCATCTCAGCAGGTTGTGAAATCCTGTGGCTGTTTAGAGACACAAGTTCAGAGATACATTTTCATATGGCCAGGAAGCTCTTGTTCCTCAAACTTGAGGGATAAAACCAAATTATATAGATTGTTAAGCTATCACCCTGCAATTTTCACCTAACCAGTAATCCATTGGCTGACACATTCTATGTTCCCATGCCCAGAACAGGGTTGTGGAAGATAAGGGATGACATGGTTCCCTTTCCCTGCCATTCCTAGTACAAATGAGGTGGCTAAGAGCTAACATTTGTAGGATGCTTACTTATCATTTTACAAAGCACATTCACACCTGCTCAATCATCATGGTGTCTCATTTGAGATAAGATTCAGGTGGACAGAATCATCGCTGCTGATAAAGGAGATAAAGGAGAGGCCCAAGTAGACTAAGTAACTTGCCCAAGGCTACACAGAAAGTAGCAGAGGCAGGGCTGGCACCTAGATCTCTGATTCCTTACACACCCACCTCTGCCACCACTAGTCCACAGGTCTAGGAAAAGCTTTATTAAAAGGCACCTGGGTGGCTCAGTCAGTAGAGCATGTATGTGACTCGATCTCGGGGTTGTCAGTTTGAGCCCCACATCGGGGGTAGAGTTTACTTAAAAAAATAAAAAGAAAGATCACACAGGGAAAGAAGGGGGAGTCCTTATGCCTGGCTTGGAGTAAGAGACTATACCTTAGGACAAAACGTGGAAAAAAACGTGTTAGCTCTATTTGGGGAGAGGTGGGTGGGCATCTTCTCCTGGTAAATAAAAGCAGTGATTAAAGACCAAGGCTGGCAGATAAGAGCCCAGTATCCATTAATGTCCAGATGGACTTGCCAGAGAAGGTTCTGGGGGAGCTGCAAGGGCTTTGCAGCTTGCAGGTGAGCTAGAGAGCACCTACCCTTGTTTCCTACTAGCAGCTCTGGGGCACCTCTGGGCAGACGCCTTGTCTTGGTACAGCCATGGCCACACGACCATAAAGCACCAAGGACAGCTCTGGGACTCCGAGACACAAGGGGATCTCAGGGCTTTTGGGTGGAGCAGAATTTGGTGCTATCTCTGGAGCAATCAAAAGAGAAAGCAGAAAGAATCCAAGCCCTAGCTATAAAAAGGTCCAAGTATACTAGATGCACCTGTAAAATTTCCAGACTGTACATAGGAAAGGAACTTATTAGCTCATCTTATACTGAACTAAGATAACTTCCACCTACAGGTCTAGGCTCCACCCTCTGGAGCAACAAAGAGTAAGACCAACCCTTCTTTCCCACAGCAGTCCTTGATTATGTCAGGACAGCTCTCATGAGCCTTCTCTCTCCTAACTTCTCCCCATACTTAACCCAGGGTCTTCAACTTTCCTTCAAAGGATATGGACCACAGGGTACTGGTTACCTCCTCTGGGGGCCTTTCACTGAGTTCAAGAACATGCCAGAATGTGGTATTCAGAGCCTGATACATGACTCACACATTACTCATGGCCGGTATGGGCTGAAGAACTTTGACTACAATGGAGCTATTACTTTCCTTTATTGTACCCTGTACTTTCATTAACCTAGCCTATGACCACACAAGTTATTTTGGCAGCAGTCACACTGTTGTACTTATAGTCAAATAAAAACTCCAGAACTTTCATAGGTTCTAGATTATATCCTCTTTTTAAACTTTGAAATATTAATTCATTTTTTGGGAGAGACAGAGTGAGGAGAAGGGGAGGGGCAGAGAGAGAGAGGGAGATACAGAATCTGAAGCAGGCTCCAGGTTCCCACGGTCAGCAGAGAGCCTGACACAGGGCTCAAACCCACGAACCACAAAACCATGACCTGAGCCAACGTCAGACCCTTAACCAACTGAGCCACCCAGGTGCCCGTAGACCCTACCCTCTTTTAAGCTAAGGAGCCAATGAGGAATAAAAATAAAGTCTCAGAGGGGCGCCTGGGTGGCTTAGTCGGTTAAGCGTCCGACTTTCGCTTGGGTCATGATCTCGCGGTTCGTGGGTTCGAGCCCCGCGTCGGGCTCTGTGCTGACTGCCAGCTCGGAGCCTGGAGCCTGTTTCAGTCTGTGACTCCCTCTCTCTCTGACCCTCCCCTGCTCGCGCTGTCTCTCTCTCTCTCTCTCCTAGAAATAAAGCATTAAAAAATTAAAAAAAAAAAATAAAGTCTCAGAGGTAAGAATGCAACTCAGGATTCCCAAATATGGCTGGGGAGACAACCATCGACTGTTGCTTCATTGCTATCCCACAGTGGGTATGTACTAGGATGGGAAGAAAGAAAGTAGAAGACAGGACAAAGGATCAAATTTTGGTGAGAAGATTCTGAGAAAACAAATTCCTGCTCCCTTATTCCTCTCCATGATATGGGCTTGGTTTCACATGTTTGGCCAAAGAAATCTCTATAATTCTGGGTTCGCTGCAGGTCCTCAAGAAGTAATTATTGGTGGAGAAGGAAGTTAAAGTTCTTCTTATGGGAAACGTGCCACAGAAAAACCACTCATCTCACAGACATCCGCTGAGAGCCTGTTACTGGGCTGATCGGCTCCAGCGCCATCCTACGCTCTCTCTCCCCTGGGAGACTTGATCTTATGGGGCTTCTCAATATCCACACTTACCCGTTCAACACCAGACATGCTGACCATATAACTAGAGTCTGCAGGGACTTCCAAAAGTGCTAAGGTTAGCAGTAATAGCAGGATAAAGGTAACCCAAAATATAGAAAAATATAGCCTTTTGGAAACAAGTGTGTACTGATGAAAGTGTGAGTGTGAGGGACTCGTGTGTACTAATGGAGGAGGAGAAAATAATGTCCTAAATGACCCATCATCTAGCTGCATAGGGAAGCTGCGAAGATGAAGACAATGAAGAGATTAAGATACTTCCACAAATAGCCCACAAATGGAACTATCTAAGAGCTGACCCTGGCAGCATGTGGCTTACACAGTAGTTGCCATGGGACTGCAGAGGAAACCTGGCCTGGGCTGGTCAGGGAAGCCTTTCTGGAGACATGAGACTCTAGTGGAGCTTTGAAGGACTATTATGCTTTAGAAAGCAAAAATGAGCAGGGGAACATTCCTGAGAAGTAGGGTGGTGGTATGGACAGAAACTTGGAGAGAGGAAACCCAAGTGCCTGTTTGGGGGCAGTGAGGGAAACAATTTGGTTGGAGCAGAGTTCATCAACCAGAATAAATAAGTGGGTGTAGGCTGGCTACAAAACATTAGAGTACGGGATAAGTGTGAACTTCATATTTATCTTTTATCTTTGATTATATACCTCTATCAATAAACACAATTTTGGTCATGCATTGCTAAAACATGTCACTTATTTATAAATTATATTTCTGGGCTGCTGTCTTATTATTATGTACATGATAAAATATACCTCAAATAATTTTTAAATGATGAGATGAAGAGTCTGAAATCATCTTCCTGTACCTCAGTATAGTGTCTTGTGTACCTGAAGGCACTTCTCCCATCGGAGATCACCACTCATGTAGGCAAGAGGTAAGTAAGTAAGCCTTCACTGAGGAGGGAGGCAATCACAGTGCTTGTGGAAGACCCGCCAGAAGACTGAGGCCCCGGGGTGGGAGAGGCCGACTGGGGCAGAGGAATATCAAGCAACAAGTACTGCAATAGTCCAGGCATGAGGTCAGGACTCAGGCTCAGGTAGTGAAAGGGGAAAAAAACAATGGTATTTGGAGAATGAGGAGGGTGTGTGGGTCAGTATGGGAAGGAGAGGAGAGCAAGAGGGCAGTGGTCGGAGAGGAGAGCAAGAGTGCAGTGGTCAGAGAGGCGAGCTTTGAGAAGCCAATGCAGTGCCCATGAGAACACTCAAATCCCACCAGCGAGGCAAGGAGGGTGGCAGGGAAAATGGACAGTTTTCAAGAGCTGGTCACAGCTCCTAAAGACATCAGCTGAACTACTCTGAGTTAGAAAGGACAACTTAGAAGGAGGAGAAGAAAGTCATGTGTTGAATTTCATTGGTATTCTCTAAGCTGGGAGATTTGACAAGCGAGTTACTGTAATCAGAATTATCATCAGGTGGTGTTCCCTACACAGCATCTATCATTTTCCTCTAATTCCTGGGCCAAGGGGAGAAGGCTTTAAATGGTGCTGATTAGCAGGACTGCCCAACAGAAGTCTGGCAGAAGCACAGACATTTATCTGAATGAGAGTCGCAGGAAAAGCCAAACCTGGATGAGTGTGAAGGCAAGGGAAATACTTCAAATTGTCAGCCTGTAGAGATACACATTGGCATACAAACATGGCGTAGAGGGACAGCATTATCCAGAAACAAGCTCTTTCACCAGCATGGGGCCAAAACCCTACAGCAGCCAGACCCGGAACCCTTCTCTGCAAGGGTTGACTGGCCCCTGAGGCAGTCACAAGCCAGGCTAGTGTTCAATGGCCTAAGTTTGGTTTGCCCCCACGAATGGGGTACACACCAGCTCCCTGATCTCTTGTGCTGAGGCATCCATATGCTTTTGTCCATTCCCTTCATAATAAGCAAACTACTGCTGTGAGACTCTGCAATCTAGAAAGTTGTCTGGGGTCCCCGAATAAAATTACCTGGTGCTTTCAAAGATCCAATCCATGTTCTGTGTCTCAGCAGCCAAGTCAGCTTCAGGGCTAACCAGACACACAGCAGTCACTGTCCAAATGCTGTGTCCCTGTAGGCCAGGGGACTGGGCTCACAGGAAGGCTATTTTTTCTTGGATACCTTTTTTTCCTTTCATCAAAGCCACAATCCCCAAAGGCCCTATTAATTGCCTATGCCCAATCCCCCCCCCCCAAAAAAAGCCAAAAAAAAAAAGGCTTTGGGGCACAGGTTTTTAGAGACAATCATTAGCCACAAACAATCCTATAAGAGGAATGAGGATAGGCGCAAAGGAAGACATGGCAGAGAGATGCCAGGCCCTGGGAGCTGCTTGGAGGTGACACACACACAGAACTGCCTCCAGGACCCTCACTTACCAGCTTGCTTTTGACCAATTGTTCTATTGCACTGACAAGGTCTGCAGCAGAAGGTACTTCAGTGGAAGCCTGCCGGGCTGCTAGCAAAGAGGAGGACTGCAAGACATTGAGCAGCAGAGGAAAAGCAGATTAGCCAGGAATGAGGAATAGCAATTAGGAAGCAAAACAGCAAGTCCAAAGCTCAAGGCAGGCAAGGGAAGCAAAGCTTTATGTTTAGAGGGAAGAGATCACAGAGGGAGATAGGAGGTGGTGTGGGTATGGGACAGGCCCGTCTGTCCCCTTGTCAGGAATTCTGGCCAGCGGCAAAGCAGGGAGATGACTAGGCTCTCCTTAGGCAGGCCTCTGGAGCAGCTGAGGGCAGGATTTACTGAGTTCCTGGGGGGGGGGAGGGCGCGGAGGATAGGTAAGGGCTGCACCCACTGTCATCAATAGGGGGAGAGGGATAGACAGAACTTTGGCCATTAGAGGGCTGCCCATTGCTCTTCCAGGGTATGAAAGGAGTCCATAAACCTAACCTCAAATGTATCCAAAGAAGAGAAATTGTTTTTGCTTTAGTTAAGTACAGATTTAAAATACAGATCTTCAGTGTGTATCAAACAAAAATTCTAGGGCACAGCACTTAAAGACCATAAAGCTAGAAACTCCCTCCTCACTCACATGTGCGTACATGCATTCACACACACACACACACACACACACACACACACACACACACACACAGTTGTTTCTGGTGAGGCCCCTAACTGGAACACCTGGATATAATAAATGAGTTTAGCGAGGAATTGTGCGTGTCTTGCTGTAATGACCAGGGACTATCCTATTCACAGTAAAGGAGGCTCAAGCCAAGGGCCTGTTGCCCATCCCCTTCTACCAGCAACAGGGACCGGTCTATGTGGCTGTTTGGCCATTGGTTTGGGGAATCCTGCTCATGGAGGGACAGTGGTTTTGTCTTTCTTCTGCTACTTGAGAAGAAACTGGGGAGAAATGGTTAACCCTGCATGCATGTGTGAGCTTGCCCCCTGGCACAGCAAAGTGGAAGGCAAAGCAGATGGGCCCTGGACACTGGTCCTTCAGTGTCTGACACTGATCACTGCAAGGGTAAAAAGCTGAATGTTCTGGCCATGCTCTGGTTTCACGTTTGTCCCTTAAGTTAGAGGGAAGAGTTCAAAAAGGAAGCTACTTGTTGTCTAATTTAAGAGTTACTTTAGGTCTTTGCTTCTGAGACGGGGTAAAAAGGAAAAAAGTCAAATAAATGTAATTGACAGAGAGAGAACAACACTCTTTTTCCTCTTCTGGAGAATGCAGGAAAGGAGCTTAAGTTTGTTTGGAAATCCAAGCTATCAGCTTTTTGATTTAGTAATCCTACCCCTGGGAACTTATTCCAAGGACAGACGTCAAAAGAACAAATTCCGTATGTACAAAGTGATCTGTAGCAGTGTTATCTAGGGTAGCAAAAACTGAAAACAACCCAGGATATCCCCAAACAGGCTGGTCAAGCAAATTATGGCACATCACATAAGTAACACACTCCCAGCTCTTAAAATTACACTTATGAATGTAAAATTAATATGATTTTAGAAAATACCAAGTAAAACATTGAACATAAGATACGCATATTAAAAAGGTTAAAAATAAAACATGCAGGCATATAAACAGTTATCAGAAGGAAACATGGAGAATCAAGGTGATCAGTTAATATTACAATATGTAGACTTAAAAATTCCTTATAGGCTGTTGTAAAATTTATTTTAATAAGTTCAACTCCATTTGCTAGAAGTTCTGTGGCTCAGCAAATATTTCAGAGAAACAAATGTACAGGAATCAAACAAGCAGGACTGAGGAGGGTTAATGTGTCTGCCCTATTTCTAGGTAACAAAAGGCTACACGAATGTCTGGGGTAAGTCCCGTATTTTCAGTTAAAGATTATCCAGAAACAGCATAACATCCTCTTTCCCAAAACAAGATGTGTTTGAGGGAATTTGAGGGAGAGGGTTCGTGACCTTTACTTATCTTAGCAAGCTGGCTCCTCCATGCGGAGGGCTGTGTGGGGTGGCAGATACAGTCACATGAGCGCCCCACTCTCCACATATGCTGTCACTGTTGGTGGAACATTTTATAAGGATAGGCCTCTGGGAACACAGCAGGTTGGTTCTCATTCCGACCTCAGTGTGAACCATGGGCATTTCTGCCCCTGGGAATCTAGGATGGGCATCACGCCATGCTTCCTGCTACTTTTCCTCCCAACGGTTAAGAGTCAGGGCCACCAACATCACCTTAGGAGGGCCACACAACTGGGGGCATGTCTCAAGACTGAGTCACAGAAGGGGGCATCTCAGTCATCATCCTGTACTTAGAAGCTGTCCCTCTAGCGTGGCACCCATGGAGATCTCAACTCATGTCTGTGGGTTAATAATGATCCAAATGCAAAGCAGAGGGCATTAAAACAAGAACGGGGATATCACCAGAAATGCTGAAGTGTCTGCAAACAGTACGTCCTGAATTGTATCCCAGGTGGTGTTGTGAAGATGCGTCCCCTGCCCGTGCGGGCCCAGCACCTCCGAGGAGGTTGTACCACTGCAAGGCCAGGGAGAAGACAACACAAAGAGACCCTGGAGGGATGGCTTGGCCGCCGCCACCACCACCACAAACCACTCTGAGAAGAAAATGTAAAGCACCGTTAAAACCTGAAACCACCACTCCAACCAGGCAAATCCAACAGGACAGCAGCACTAAGAGAAGGCAGGAAAACCCCAGTGAGGTGAAAGCATGGTTTGTTTGCAAGGAAGATGAGTGACAGAGCATGCAGTCAGAGCAGCCCCGAGCCTCGGCCAGCACCTGAAAGCACATCCAAGCCCAGCCTCTGCTCTAGAGACATCAGGGCAGACGCTCTGCGAGTAGAGCCCATGGAGACACCCGCACTTCAGACACCAGTGAGCTTCTGCATGCCAGTGACTCGGAGGATCTTGTAAAACCTGCACCCTAGGCTTTCCCACCTTTGCCGGCAACCTCCCCTCATCAGCGCCTCCATCCCTCACGCGGTGCTTGCAGAATTTTCCTACCACCAGCCCGACCGGAAGTTACCGTTATTTGGATTTTAGCGCTGAGTATCGGGAAAACAATCAACTAACACAGAAGTCAGAAGTCAGGTACAACAAAGGGATCACAGCCTGGAACCACCTCAGATTCCTTTTGAGACAAATAGTTCCTTTTAGGATCTACAGCTTCCAAAGACAGAGACATTACCCTACATCAACAGGATGAGACAGCAGACAGATTCCCACTTCTGCACGCCCCTACCCTGCCCAGAATGAAATCAGGATCCCAGGGCTGAGGGTGGGGACACCTACCAAATATAGATGGAATCTACATCACCATGGATTTGGAGAGATAACAAGGGAGAGAGAGTATTACCACCCTCACTGCACACACACAACAAAATTGCACGTATTACACATTGTTCTTTCAAGTCAGAAAGTAAGTCAGTCTCACCATCTCATCCTGTGTAGGGTCATTGTCAAAGATCTTCATAGGTGGAGGGAGAGGGGTGTGAGACTCTTCATCTGGCTCATCTTCACCCCATCCTTTCTTGTTCTTCTAGAACAAAAGAGCAGTATTAGTCTTATAGTCATATGTTTTATATAGTTAAAGATATCAATAGTTCAGCACTTTAAAAAAGTAACACGTAAGATCTCGTTTCTCAACGCATCCCTGTTTTTTTAGCCTCACTGTCTTCCTCTGTGGAAGGGGTATACCTTCCTATCTCAAAGACAGTGAGGTTCAAATGGGGGGAAAACACACACACACAGAGACACACACACACACAGAGACACACAGAGACGCACGCGCGNTTGAATTCTGGTAGTGCTCACGTACTTGTGGGTAAGGGTCTCATCCAGTGGGCACCCACATACCAACTTAGTACTCATTTGTACTTGCATTGTGAAATTATGAAAGAAAAATATCCTAATTTGGAAATTACGTTGTTGACCATTTATAACATCAAGGCTGTTACCTTTTGTTATGTTACTAAGTAGCTTGGGTTTTGAATTTGGTGTGTGTGTGTGTGTGTGTGTGTGTGTGTGTGTGTGTGTGTGAAAGAAGAATGAAAGAGCAAGACAGAGCATGCAAAATAAAGACAAATTCACAAAGTGGTATGTGATTAATTGCCACACGGCTGGTATGGACTTAGGCGATAAGCTAGCAGAGTTCAGAGGAAGGTCAGATCAGTGTAGGCAGGAATGGTCTGAAATGGCTTAATGGAAGAGATGTGTCTGAATAGAAGAGAAGGGGGGAAAGAATTTCAAAAGAGGGAGACAGCACGAACAAAAGTACAGAGGTACGAATATTGAAAAGTGAGTGAACACAGCCCCAATAAGTAGATCTTCTGAATGAAATAAAGATTTGATGGAGAAGGAAAAACTGGATAGAAAGTATTAGTGAGGTCATTTAATAATCAACCAGAGGTATATGACCTTTACCGTGAGACTCTGCTGGGAAAATACACAATGAAAAGGGCTTTTGTTTGGTTAATTAATCTGGTAACTATAGACAGCATAGCTCTGAGAAGGAGGAGTCAGAATCCAGAAGGCCACACTGGGGTTGCGCACAGGGGGACAGAGGAACGAATGTGAGGCATTCCAAAGCAAGAAGTGTCTGGATGACAGATCAAAGGCGAGTCATTTCTCTACATGCTGCTGCTTCTCATTGCAAAATGGTCTTGGGAGAGTACCTGACCCGCCCTGCCTTGCCGCCTGATGGGCCCATTGCCCCAGCGCCAGTTTGCATACTGATATTTAAACCAAGCACATGACTGAGGTGGTTTTTTATTCCTACTCCTTTCAAAGATGCAATCACCTTTTCCTATAACTTCCTATAACTTCATCCTGGACCTCGCCTGGGGGACTAATCTGGCTTTAGAGGCCCCCTGGCCTAGATGTAGCCAACAGAGAAGAAACAAAATCCCAAAGGAAGGTGAATGAATAATTTTGCCAATAGAGAGCTGTCTCTAGCTGACCTTTTGGCTGACCTTGAGGGGTGCAAGCTCAGGCTCTTGACCTTGTGGGGATCTTCAACGCTGCTAGAGTTTTGTGTATACTTTGGAAAACAACCTGAGTGTTTGCATCTAGTAGCACGAAAACCGAGGTCCTAGAGTCCCCTGGTATAAAGGATAATATACAGGGTTGCTCTGCTCAGGGAATATTTGGGGATCCGCTGACTTGGTTGGCGTCCCTTTAAGGACAAAATTGTAATCTTATCTCAGGGAATTCCTTGCTGGCTGTGGTCCTGGGTATGTTGACATTATTTCTGAAGTGTTTGGTATGGCTCAAACTCCTGTTCTCAGAAGCCCGGGTGATAAACATCTCCCCAGCGCTGGTAGTGGAACCAGGGCCTTTCGGTTATCTTTCTGCTGATAAGCTGCAAAAGCTTTTCATTCACCAGACCCCTGTGATACCACATGGCTCTATGAAACCAAGCCTTCAAAAACTTAATCAGCACATAATGTGTCAGCAGAACTAGAGGCCCAATCACATTAACTGTGCCTTGTGTTACTAGGCAGGGCAGGCGGCTGTCCAGGTTTCCTGTTCCATTGCAAAGCATAGCCTGACTTCGAGATTCACAAACGCAAATCTTGTCAGACTGTCTTTCCCTGCTGTCCTATGGTTCTGCTTTGGTACATTCTGTACAAATTAACAATCAAGTGTACTCTCACTTTTTTTGGTTTCAAGTTTATTCTGTGTAAACAATTAGGGCCATTCAATCACAGCCCACACAAGAGAATTAACGTGTCGGAAGCGGAAGTAATCCATAATTCATCGTTAGGGTCCTGCATGGAGACAGGACCATTTCTAAATGACTTTGTTGTTTCTTGTTTGTTCCTGTTTTTATTTTCTGGTTTTGATATCCTTGGCATATAACATTGTATTAGTCCAAGATGTACATCAATGACTTGATACTTGTATCTTTTATGAAATGATCACAGTAAGTCTAGTTAACATCCACCATCTCATATACTTTGATCTTTGTGTGTGTGTGTGTGTGTGTGTGTGTGTGATGAGAACTTTTGCTGAAGTTTTACTAAATTACTTCAAATGCATGATTATAAAGAATATGGCCCAGGCACCTGGGTGGCTCAGTTGGTTAAGCATGAGACTTCGACTCAGGTCATGATTTCATAGCTCCTGAGTTCAAGTCCCACATCGGGCTCTGTGCTGACAGCTCTGAGTCTGGAGCCTGCTTCATATTCTGTGTATCCCCCTCTCTCTGCCCCTCCCCTACTCATTCTCTGTCTCTCAAAAATAAATAAACATTAAAAAAAATTTTAAAGAATGTGGCACAATTTAGTTTAGAGAATTTGTACCTACTTTATTATGGCTTCAAAGAATAATTGGCATGCTATGCTCATCCCATCTTTGGAAAAGGTCTACAATTAGCAGACATTAGAGATTTTATTCTAGTACCTTTCAGGCATAAAAGTTAAGTGACTGCGTGATAACAGCTCCAACAATAAGACTGTCATCAAACCTTTCCAAGCTAAGGGAGGTGCTATTTATTAGGATTCTCATCAAAGGAAGCAGAAAATCAGAGTTTTTTTTGGGAAACCAAGGCTCATAGTTGGTAAGTGGCAGAGAGGCAAGACTTAAACCCAGATCTGACTCCACTGCACATATATTCATCTTATTCCTACATCTGTATTCACTCCATGTATTCTTGTAAAAGGAACATCAAGTTGCTATGTCTATTTAACATTTCAAATATACATTTATATATAATTTATGTAAGTTATAAAACTGCAATGCTGAAAACAGTCTGTCAAATTTTACAGATAAGGCGATGAAGGTTTAAGTATGAGAAATCCACTGTCGCAAATAAGTTAGGCACAAAGCTAGGACCAGAAGCCAGGCATCTCTAGATCTGCTCCAGGACTCTGAAACAGGGCTTCCTCTCTAGCCCTGAGGCATAGAAGGGGCCAGTAAGGCTAAAATCTGATATTACATCACAAGGAAAACAAAGGTGTCCCTGGGCATTGTAGGTAATCAAGTTCCCCAGATGTTCCAGTATGTTCAACTTAACCTTCTGGATCAGAAAAAAGTCACATTCTGAGGCTGATTTTACTATGAGACATTTTTTAAGATAGATAAAAATGTAGGAAAAATGTAGAAAAAAATGAACATCCAGGTACTTACTATCTAGATATGATAAATGTAAATAGTTTTGCCACATTTCCTTCAGCTTTTTAAAAAAAGAAATAAAATATTGTATATACATTGAGACGTTTTCAAGATAAATAAAAATGTAGAAAAAATGCAACATCCAGGTACCCAATAAATGTAAATATTTTTTGCCATATTTCCTTCAGCTTTTTAAAAAAAGAAATAAAATATTGCATACATAGTTGAAGCTTTTGTATTTTTTCCCACCACTCACAATCCAATCCACCATTTTCCCTTCCTTCTGAAGTTGGTGTGTGTCTTTCCTGCCCGTGTAGTCAGCCATTTACTTTGTAAGGAAATCCAGTGTTATTTTGTGGTTTAAATTTTATATAATTATCCTAATATGTCATTTTGCAATGTACTCATTAATTCAAAATTATCTGAGACTTATCCATGCTCAGTCATGTAGATGTAGTTCATTGATTTTAATTGTTGAATAATATTCTTTCACGGGACATATTGAGGAGCTTGTAACACATTTTCTTAATGATGGATACTAAGGCTGTTATACACACACACACACACACACACACACACACACACACACATACACACACACACTCATTTTAAGCAGTCCTGTACAGATCTCTGTAGATCTGTGAGAATTCCTCTCGGGCTGTGTGGTCAAGGAGTCAATTAGCCATTTTTCTTATTTCCAATCTGTTTCAGACCAATACTTTTATAAAATACAAAATCATACTCTTAGATGTGGTGAAAGTGTCAAATTGCTTAAAAAGCTTCTAAATGCTTATTCTCATTTTCTGTATTTATCTCCCTGTGGACTTGAAAAAAAATGGCTGAAAAACCTTTACCACATACGGATCATACACTGAGGATAACACCTTGCTCTCAACTCTAAAGCATCCAGAGCATGTATGTCAAGGTGGACCTGCTTGGCTTTAGAAGATAGCTCACCAGCTTCACTAGGTATTGCCAGATTGCACTCTGATTTACTCCCACTAATACTGTACAAAATTTCTCATCTTCTGAAAATCATCAACAAAATGAAAAGGCAATCTACCAAATGGGAGAAAAACTTACAAGTCATGTATCAGATAGAGGTTAATATCCAAAATATAGAAAGACTCATAGAACTCAATAGCAAACAATCTGATTAAAAAATGGGCAGAGGATCTGAATAAACTTTTTTCCAAACAGGACTTACAAAAGTTCGACAGGTACATGAGAAGATGCTCAACATCACTAATTATCAGAGAAATGCAAATCAAAACCATAATAAGATATTACCTCACATCTGTTACAATGGCTATTATCAAAAAGATAAGAGATAATGAATGTTGGATGAGTATGAGAAGAAAAGGAAACCCTTGTGCACCGTTGGTGGGAATGCAAACTAGTGTAGCCACTCTGGAAAACAGTATAGAGGTTCTGCAAAAAGTCAAAAACAGAACTACCATATGATCTAGCAATTCCACTCCTGGATATTTACCTGAAAGAAATGAAAACACTTACAAAGATATTAAAACTCCTGTATTAGTTGCAGCACTATTCATAATACCCAAGACACAGAGGCAAACTAAGTGTCCATCAGAGGATGAATGGATAAAGAAAATGTGGTAAATGTACAGGGCGCCTGGGTGGCTCAGTCGGTTGAGCACCTGACTCTTGATTTTGGTTCAGGTCATGATTCCAGAGTTGTGGGATCGAGCCCCGCAGTGGGCTCCATGGTGAGTGTGGATCCTGCTTGGGATTCCCTCCCTCCCTTCTTCCCTCTCTCTCTCCCTCCCTGTGCCCCTCCCCACACTCTCTCTAAAATAAATAAATAAATAAATAAATAAAAAGAAAATGTGGTAAATGTATACATTGCAATATTATTTAGCCACAAAAAAGAAGATAATCACGTCATTTGTGACAACATGGATGAACCTTGAGGGCATTATGCTAAACAAAATAAGTCGGGCAGAGAAAGACAAAGACCATATGATCTCACTTATATGAGGAATCTAAGAAAAAACAAACAAACCTCAAACTCATAGATACAGAGGACAGACTGGTGGTTGCTAGAGTTGGGGGAGGAGGGTGGATAAAATGGGTGAAGGTTCAAAAGATACAAACTTCCAGTTATAAAATAAATAAGTCATGGGGATGTAATGTACAGTACGGTGACTGTACTGAATAATGCTGTAGATATCTGAAAGTTGCTGAGAGAGCAAATCTTAAAAGTTCTCATCACAGGAAAAATAAACCTTTTAATTATGTGTGGTGATGAATGCTAAGTAGACTTATTGTGGTGATCATTTCATGATACAAATACTGAATCATGATGTTGTATACCTGTAACTAATATAATGTTATATATGTCAATTATATTTTGATTAAAAAAAAAAAGGAATTAAAGAAAAGAATTGTTATCTTCCTGCATTTTCTTGATGCTTCATTATGTACACTAGCATGTAATTTTCCTCTGGAAAAATTAATGTCTCCTTCTTACCCAAAAGCACATAGTTTAAGGAAATAAATGGAGATTAAAGTAGAATGTCTCAAGAAGAAGAAATGAAAAGGTAAAAACCAGTGCCTCTAGATCAGTAGGAAATGCATCGTATAATTGGTGTCTCAGCCACAAACTGGGGTAATAGGAAACTTGTCAGGGCAATCCCTGAGGCTGAATGTCCAACTTCACAGGCTCTGAGTGGGATAGCTTAGCTGATTGGTCATGGGATTATAAAGATACTAATAAAATCAAGGAAATCTAAGTGAATAAACCAACACTTATCCATCAGACTTGCACACTATTTGTTATCCCTACTTTCTTCGATTCCCAAGCCACCTCTCTAAACCACCTGATTTCCTCCTTGACATCTGAGAGAAGACAGCCTGCATGGTCACACAACACATCCCAAAGCTTGGCCAACGACTAGAGAATTCTTGACCTCAACACTCATCTCTTAATGATCTCTTGTTGAAGTTGATTAAAAGAGAAACTGGTCATATAATGTTCCTGCCCTGCTTATATGACCTAAGAACAACCCACCAGTGCCTTGTCATTTGACCTCAACAAAGAGATGAGTTGGATTCTGGCCCTTCTATGTCACCAACTAGGGGAAGACACTCCAACAGATTAGACAGGATGCACTCAAAGTCTGGCTCCACCAATGGCCAGCTGTGTGACTTCCATTTACCTAGCTTCTCTCTATCTCAGTTTCCTCATCAGTGGCTAAAGATAATATTAATATCTATCCTACAGGGTTGCCATTAGGATTAAGCAGTTAATGTCTGTAAAGTGTTCAGAACACTTTAAACCCAGAGAAGCATGACAGAAGTTAAATAAAAATCAATAATACCATAAAAAGCTCCCCTAATTCCATGACAGTGAGTTTATTTTTGATGTTCCTTCATTTTATCTTATGTTCTTCTAAAACCTAGACTAGATGATTTAAGACCATCTTTTACCTTCAAAGATTCGTATCTCCTGAAAGCAGAGAAACACTTAATGCTACCAGCTGCCATTCTGTGTCATTTCCTCCCTCTTCACTTTAGGGAACCACTCTTGTCTGAGAATAAGGTGGCCATATCCTTGGGCTACATGGCCATAGTTATCCCCCGTTCCCACTACTTGGAAGTTTAAGCAGCACAGGTTACTTCCTGGAAATGACGTATGCCTCCTTATTATAGGGTATCTCTCTGAATGGGAGCTTCAGATGGATTTTAGGACCAATTGAACAACTCTTGAGATTAGGGTCTCAAACACCATTGTGGGGTTAGAATAAGCATGTCAGTGCTATCAGTTTAAGTGTTGGGGCAAGGACTCCTCAATTTCAGGTATTTTCATCACAGCAGCATGCTTCCAAGCGGTACAGGAGATGAGGGCTGTCTGCTTGATGTGAAGAGGAAAAGTGGAACGAAACCCATGAGAGCAGGCACAACTGAAGACGTCCTAACAAATCCATTGTCTAGGTCAAACATGGTCCTTCCTTACTTGGATAGACCTTCATCAGCTACCAAAATAGAAGATAACTGTGTACAAATGGATAGTAACTGAATAAACTAGAAATGTGCTGGGGCACCTGGGTGGCTCAGTTGGTTAAACGTCTGGCTCTTGATTTCTCCTCAGGTCATGAGCTCACGGTTCATGAATTTGGGCCCCATGTCAGGCTCTGTGCTGCTTGCTTTGGCTTCCCTCTCTCCCTCTCTCCCTGCCCCTCCCCCACTTCAAAATAAATAAACTTTAAACATAAAAAGAAATGTGCTATATCTAATACAGCTCATTTATAAATTCAATTTTCTTTTTAAAAAGTTTCAACCCATAGGTTTTTCACTTTTATGTTACACCTTAAATAAAAGCTTCTACCCTTTATGGTCTGGTATAAAATTTGCAAAACTATTCTGAAAGCAGAATACATTTCGCACAAGCCATCACAGAATGCAAATGTAGGAAATGTCAAATGACTATGGCTGCCTCCTTACTACTGCATCCACTATTTCACTAATCATAAAATACTGATTCATCAGCCTTCTTCTCACTGACCTCAGAGTAAGCTGAAAATAAAGGACTATACCTCCCAGACAAAATGAGAAGAGAGTCCTACTAGTTTTAAGGAGTTAGTATCCCCAAAGTCCAGGAACACTGTCCTCTAAAGGGTTAGGCTAGGACTGCACAACATACGAACATGTAAGGTCACCCAAGCTTTCAGGGGACTGTGAGCACCCTGCGTGGACCACTCACTAAGCTGGCCAGCTGTTTTCTATACTGGCTTGAGGGACGCAGTTAAAGAATGAACAACTAATTTTCAGTCCATTCTTCTGGAGTTCAGTGATGGTATTCAACCACATCCCAAAGGCTGCCTTTTTTTTTTTTTTTTAACATATTGTATTATGCAATTGCTAAAAGATATGTTGCTCTATACTAATCATACCTGTTTTATTTAGATGCCAATGGATCTACAAATGCCCCCTGGTATTTATAATATTCTACTGGAAGCTTTGATTCCAATGGCTAAAATCAGAAGAAAACACAAAGACTTCTAAAATCCACTAGATATGTACAGAAGAGTCTTTTAACCCCGTGCTCTTCTGTCTTACTTGAGTTCCAATGATACAGGAATAATTATAAACTCATCCTTATTGCCTTCTGTGGCTTGAGCTATATAAGGCAAATGCATTTCATTACATATGTTTGCAGAGATTGGATACCCAAACACTCCTGTTTTCTTTGGATTTCTATAAATAACTTACTTAATATAAAAATTACAGAAGTATCATATATACATTTTTCTCACACTAGAAATTGCATATCTAGAGAAGGGGTAATGAGAATGTCAAGGATAAAAATTCTTTGGGTAATAAATACATAAATCCAATTGTTGGTAAGCATGGAAGAACAAAATGTACAGTAAGTAGTAATATATCCCTCATGGTATAAGATGATGGCTCTGACAGGTCTTTTAGTGGAATGTTTATGAAAGCCAATCTCCTGGTTGTATATTTAGCTGAGGCCCTAAGGCTATGCATCACCAGTTCCTGGAATAGCTGGCTTCCCAGCAAACTACTGTTTGGCCATTTGGTTGGCTATTCTGGTGTCGGGACTACTTGGTGCCAGAGGATGAAGAAATCTACAGTGCTACAGTGACAATAACAGGACACGGAAAGGGAGAGAATCAGTCTGGTCCACAAACTTTTTAAAAAATGTTTATTTATTTAGTTTGAGATAGAGACAGTATGAGAGAGAGCGAGCGAGAGAGAGACAGAGAGAGAGCGAGCGAGTGAGAGAAAGAGCCCACACCGTGGGAGAGGCAGAGAGAGGGAGAGAGAGAATCCTCTGACAGCGCAGAGCCTGACTTGGGGCTTGATCTCATGCACTGTGAGATCATGATCTGAGGCCAAATCAAGAGTCAGATGCTTAAGAAGACTGAGCCACCCAGGCGCCTCCACATGCATTGTTTTTTAACATTAGAAAACTTATTGCCCTTGCAATTTGTCCCTACCACAACTTTCAATAAACTTGCAAACACTTCTTGGCTCAGGATATTCCTTCTCCCATCTCTTCCACAATACTCAAGTCTCAAAGGCCCAGTGCAAGCCCCTGCTTCCTGCTTGTTACACTGCTTTTATACTTAGTTCAGGGATGTCTTTTCCAACGAGTCCTTTGCCAACCCACCATTCTTTATCTTACTGCTCTATCTCACTCACAGACTTCATGTGTTTTCTGTATTTTATTTTATTGTTTTACATCTAAATCCCTATGGATTTGCAACTTCTGTGTCTGATTTTTTCCCATTAAACAAAGAGTACAAAATGATCACTCTGAGCCTCAACGGTGCATTGTATTGAGCTATGGCTTAGTTCATTTCTACTTCCTTGTCCCTTTTTCTCCTCTATAGTGCTGATCCTGCTTGGTAGAATGTGCAGAGATCTGAGAATTCCAAATCCAGTGGCATCCACATAGGGCAGGAATTATTTTCATCTTCAGAGCTCATTGGGACACTAGCTCTTAATATCAGGGTCTTCTCCAACAGACTAAACAATCTCCACAGGGGTGAAAAGCCAGTATTTCTAGCTTCAATCGAGATGAACTCTTTCGAGTTCTATTCTAATTTGGCCCAGACTCACTCAACCACTGCTGGCTCCTTCAGTGCCTCCCCTGCCACTTTGATTGCCATCAGGATGCCATGGGACACAGTGGGTAAAATGACTGTTTCCAACTGCTTGTTCTCACCATCTCCTTGGCCTTAGTTTCCCCTGTATAATATTCTCTCCAACAGACACAGAGGGAGGAGAGCCCTCGAAGGATGATGAGTCAGTGCCTTCCTCCCATTCCAGATATGTATGTTCTAAACAGGCAGGCCATTGCTGTGACATGTCACAATGACTCACTTGATTCACTACCCTTTTGGTGGCCTTTGGAAGTCAAGGGCTATAAATCCTCTCTATATTCCAAGGGTGGCTTCTGAAACTTGGCATATCAGATTGTCAAAAGTCAGTGAAGGCAGATCTGCTTCTCTTCCAAGAGTAAGCATTCTAGACATTATTTCCATTTATATACCCATTTCATTCTCCCAGACTTGTCCACAGCTTCTAGAGAGGAAATGCACATTTTTTCTACAGTATAGTATAGAAAATCCTCCTAAAAGGCTCTGAACTGCTCAAAACACAACCAAGAAAACATGGTGAAACTACAAATCCAGACTGAGAAAAGGACACTGCCACATTCATATAAAACCTAACCTAAGAAATGGTTCCTACTTATGGTAAGGCAACAAGAATCAGTGGCTCCACCGGAACCAAGGTCATCTGAAATCGGCTTTCATCTGTAAAGATATAATGAGTACAAGGGGGTCATCAAATCATGACCCGTTGCACCTGCCAAGTTCAAAGCCTGGGGTAGACATCTTCTTATGGCTTAATTTTCAGTTCTCCTGAGCTCCATATCTGGCAGGTAAGGCAAAATTTCTCTGGTTAAAAAGGGCAACTCTGGAGGCCAGGATGTATTTATACCCCAGTTTCCTTCTGGGCCTTCAAATAAGCCTTCCAGTAAGTTAAGTGAGCTCCATAAAAAACAGTTTAGCCTGTTCACTTAAACAGCAACATTTTTCACTTTTCTTTTCACATTGTGGGAATATAAACCAGCTCAACCCCAGTAATACCCCAAAGCCTCAAATTAATACAAATTATTGTATGTGACTGAAGATTCTCTCAGAGGATGACCAAGGTTGTCTTTCAGATTTATTCCCCTGGAAGCAGATTCTTCCTTCACAAGGACTTCTGCATGGATATTTTTCTTTCCATTCCTATTTTCACTTTTCCATTCCTATTGTCACTGCCCTAATCCAGATCTTTTAACCTGTGTAACAGCCTCCAATAGATTTCTCTGCATCTAATCTCTTTTTCTTATCTATTTGACATATCTCTGCTACCAGAACAATGACATTGGTCTACAGAAATCACTTGATCAATAAAATCTAGAGGTGCCTGGGTGATTCAGTTGATTAAGTGATTTTGGCTCTGGTTCTTGATTTTGGCTCAGGTCATGATCTCACAGTTAGTGAGGTCAAGCCCAGTGTCAGGCTCTGTGCTGACAGAGTGGAGCCTGCTTGGGATTCTCTCCCTCTCCCTCTCCTCTCTGCCCCTTCTCTTCTGCATTATTATAAATATATTATAATATATATTATATATA
>NW_027530544.1:3040970-3109501 GCF_008692635.1 Crocuta crocuta | reverse complement strand
ATCCTGCTATTTAAACTCTAAACTATTCCATGGTCAGGCTTGGTCACCTTTCCTTCTTTGATAATCTGAGGTTCTCAAACTGTGGTCCTCAGACCAACAGTGGAAGCATCATCTAGGAATTTGCTGGAAATACAAACTCCTGGGTCTTATTCTGGAGCTACTGAATCAGAATCTATGGGGGTGACCCAGCACTCGGTGTTTTGACAAGCCCTCCAAGTAATTTTGATGTATGCTCAAGTTTGAAGGTGACAATTTAAATTTTTTAGATATTTAAATATTTATTTATTTTTGAGGGAGAGAGAGACAGAGCATGAGTCGGGGAGGGGCAGAGAGAACTGGAAACACAGAATCTGGAGCAGGCTCCAGGCTCTGAACTGTCAGTACAGAGCCCGACACAGGGGGCCCAACATGGACTGTGAGATCATGACCTGAGCCAAAATTGGATACTTAACTGACTGAACCACTCAGGTACCCCTGAAGATGATGATTTTAGATGAGCCCCCACTTTAGTCTAATGATTCATTTAGTCAGTTTGCTGCAGCAGCCATGTTGCGGTCCTCATTGCTCATATCACCCAGCAGCCTTTCTGCTCATCTAAAGCCTACCTACCACTTCTTGGATGACCCAAGCCCAGCATGTTCTCCTTTTTCTCTGAGAATACATCTTGTACCATTCATTTGGCACTGACAGATGCTTGTTTATATGCCTTCACCTCCCTAACTCTGAGGAAAGTCCTTGAGGACAGAGATGTCCTCCATCTTATATCATCAGCCCAAACTCTTTGGGCACGAGGAGCTCATTAAATGGCCAGTGATGAATGGCTAAGGACAAAGAAAGATAAATCATTGGAGCCTGAGTATTTTTAGGCCCAGAGACCTCTAAGAAAAAGTCAGTGCTGGTGAGGTGCTCATCCCTTAAACTTAGCAAGGTGACTATCAACATAGGCTAGTGCTTCCTTTTCCTTAAGATGTTCTGTGTTGCTCAGGCAATTAAAGATGAGTTAAACAAAGTTACCTGTTTCTTTACTGCAAGACTTCTTGGAATCTTTACTATGCTAATTAACATGTCATATAGATGATGACTCTCCAAGGGAAACATATAACATTTACAGAATTCTATTAATGTGTTGTAGAAAGCAGTGTGGTTAGCATTGATCTTGGCAATTATTCCACCTCAGTCTAGAACACAAAAGGTGAATCACATTCTGTGGAGGCTATCCAGACAGAAGGGTTGCCAGTCGAACTTAAAACCTCTTATGAACACCGAAGTAGGAGGTAAGTTACAGTCCAGTTATTTTCGACTTATGTGCTACCACGTCAGAGTCTTCCAGAAGTCAGAGGGAAGCCTGTCCTGGATTCAACTTACAATGCCCTTCAATAGTAACCTAAACCAAAGTTAGCCATGCCAGGCTTAATTATAGAGGCGGAGGGAAAGAGTTAAGCAGGGTGACGCTGGAAACTTTAAGATTGTAATTAAGTGCTACTTAACTAAAAATGTTGCAATGGAAACTCTCCTAGGGAACCCGAGGGAAGAAGAGGGGAAACTGCATACCTGGAGGAAGAAACAAGTGGCTGGTGGTCAACGACTGTGTTTTCAGTGTCCTTTTTTGGGAAAACTACATTTTGTGAGTGGAGTGGGGGGTGGAGGGTGGGAAAGAAATTATTAGGGTACAGAGCATCCTGGGCTTAATATAGTTTGAGACCATGCAGGCTTAACCTGGCCCTGCTGCCCCCACACACCTGTGCCAAGTGAGTCTTTCTCTGGGTCCTTGCTACCTGGCTTGGGAAAAACCAACAAACAAGATGAGTTCAATCTAAGCTTCCCAACCAAGAACAAGGTCTCAGTCTACATTTCTCTCCTCTGTTCTTCACACAGCAGTGCCCTCATGGCCCTCCCCCCCGGGCCTTCTCAAACCCAGCGCACAGATTCAACACTAAGAATGCACATGGCCAGGAAAACCCCTGCCTGGCCTACAAGGGGATGAGATTCACAAGTACGATCCTACCATGGCTTCTTTTCTTTAAAACTTTTTATTTTGACATAATTTCAGATTTATAAAGAAGTTGCACAGTTAGTACAAAGAATTCCTATTTCACCCAGATTTCCCAAATGTTATAGTTTACCACTTGCTTTTTCTTTTCTCTTTTTCTCACTCACCTTGTCTCTCTTTTTCTGAGCTGTCTAAGAATAAGTCAAAGAGAAGATTCTTTTTGACCCCTAATACTTGTGTATGTTTCCTTAAAACATGGGTTTTAAGGAAAAACATGTAGCTACGCTTACATAACCACAGTACAATCAGCCAAATCAGGAATTTACCATTGATACTCTCTTCAAATATTGTCAATTATTCAAATAATGTGCTTTATAGAAAAAGGTTATGTCTTTGACGATTAGATATCTTTATGAGTGCAGGTAAAATATCCTTCAGTTTGGGTTTGCTAGATGTTACCTTATGATTAGACCTAGTGTTTATTTTGGTAGGAATATCCCTGAAAATGATGTATCATGTGAGGAAACATATAATATTGATTTGATCCAATTCTAGTGATGTTAAGTTTGATCTCTTGGTTAAAGTGGTATCTGTTCCTGGTATAATTTTCTAATACATCAAGTTAAATTGCATATTTGCTCAGTGGTGAGGTTTTAAAATTCTGGTACAAATCAACTGTAAGTCCTGTTTGAATGCAATTCCTGCATATAATACCCAATTCCATTCATGTAATAATCTCCTGATCATGAGTATGAGAGAAGAGTAATTTTCCACTTCACTGAAAACAGATTTAACAATGAAAATGGTGGCTATGTAAAAGGCTAGACCTAGGTTGTTAAAACTGTACAACTTGTGCTTTGACTTGCTGCTTACGGTTGACTTTGGCCTTGTGGGCCTACACTATTACTCAACGTGAAGTTTCCACGCTGAAACCATACTCCTAAATGGAAATTCTGAAAGCTGGTCAGGGTTAGATTTGTACTTGACCTATGAGTCCCTTCTATAGATCTTGAAATTGTCATTGAAAATGGTGATGTGGGTTTGAGGGAGTCATAAAAGGCTGGCTGGCTCTGTTAACTACCTACAATATTTTACTAATAAATACAGAGAGATCATTATGACAAAGAATGCTCATTGCTACAGTCTTGAGTAAAGTAGCTGACCAGCTGAAAAGGCCAGAAGTTAAAGAACAGAAGCATGATTTCAAGATGCTGGTAGATGGTGAGCATTTCCTATCTCCCAAGTCAAGTTTGAGAGTCTTAAAGATGGGGTAAATGGCATAGGTAATAAAAGATCAGTGAGAACCTTAGAAGCTCCAGTGTTGGCCTCTACTCTAGAAAGCACTGGATTGGGTTACTTAACTGTTGTAGCAAATTATAAACATTGGGTGCATGATGAGCTGGGTAAAGAGGGTGAATCCAGATGATACCATGGGGCCCTAGAAACATCACTTCCTAATTATACTATATGTGTCATTTGCATAAGTCGGGCCAGAAACTCCCCTTAGCGAGCACCCTCTGCCTTTGGGGCAGTTAAAACAAGCTGAAACCTACTCTTCTAGACATGAGTTAGTTCCTGAGATTTATCAGCAGTATTTCAACTTTCAGTATTTCACTCAGGAAAAACATCCAGACTACCCACTGGACTCCTAGGGAACAGGGCACTTATTTACCTAGGGCAAGGGTCTAGGTCTGATGTCTTCATTGGTAAGGCAAACATGAGAAGACTTGGATGCAGAACAGTTAGAAGAGGCATATGTGGGGGCACCTGGGTGGCTCAGTCGGTTAAGCATCTGAAATGCTTAGGTCATGATCTCGCGGTTCGTGGGTTCGAGCCCCGCATCAGTCTCTGTGCTGACTGCCAGCTCAGAGCCTGGAGCCTGTTTCGGATTCTGTGTCTCCCTCTCTCTGACCATCCTCTGCTAACGCTCTCTCTCTCTCTCTCTCTCTCTCAGAAATAAGTGAAACATTAAAAAAAAAAAAAAAGAAGAGGCATATGTGGCAAGACAGTGTTAGGTCAGCCAAAGACTTTCATATTCATATTTTCTTAAAAATTCAAATATTCTGCCAACAAATACTACACACTGGGACCAAAGGCGCAAGGGCTGCTACTTTTCCATGCCTGCTCAAGGATGACAGACCACCTCCTCTTTTCTAGAGCTGGAACCCCCAGCTTCATGGTCAGCAATGATTGGGATAGGGTATCATCCAGTACCACAGATGTCTCTGGAGATAACCTTCACAGGAAAGATATACAATTAGACTATCTCTATGACTGCTTCTTTCCTAGAAGACTGCCTAGATCCTGCCCCATTATGATGGCTCTAAACTTCTAGGTCCTATAGGCTCAATTCATATAACATTTACATTTGAAGATACTACACTATTACCCATTCATTCAACACATGCTTACTGTGTGCTATCTATGTGCCTCATGTCACTCCTGATGCTGGGCTATAGCAGTGAAGGAGAAAAGTTGAAGTTCTAGTTGGGGTAGGAGTGGGGTCAGATAATAAACTAATACATGAGTTTTTAAAATTTCCAATACTGTTGAACAAGTTTTAGAGAATTATATTGGCTAATGAGCTGTAGAGGACCTGGATAATAACTTCTTTAGAGGGAGCAGCTGGTGACAGTATCTCTGAGAAGCTGAGACCTGAATGACAAGAAGGAACCAGCCATGTAAAGATGGGGCTAAGGCTTTCTGCCAAGAGTACAGCCTTTGCAGAAATCCTAAGGCAGAAATAAGTTTGGGATGTCCAAGCTATTGTGGAAGTTCTTGTGGCTGGAGCATAAGTGATGGGTAGAGGGATATGAAATGAAGTTGGGAGGGTGGGTGGCAGCTGGACCCAGAGCCTTGCAGGCCATGGCAGCGAGTTGGAACTTTATCCTAAATGCAAAGGGAAACTACGGGAGGATTTTTGAAAGAGGCTGGGGTGAAGGATAGGTGATGAGATGTGATTTTACTTTAATTGACAAACATTAATTTCTGATTGTTCTATGTTGTGTAGCCAGATAAATTTCTCCTGAATTGAAATCACCTTTCCATCAAGAATCACCTCTTCTTCATTAAGGATCTGGGGAGAAACATCTTACCAAATATGGATGAATGGGAAATATCAGGATATTCAAATTTGGTCTCCAGACAAAATACTCCATATCCAGGCCAAAATACTCACACACATAAGGCCACCTCATTCCTTCCTACTACCAGCTTGTGTTTCCAACCCCTACATGAGACCTGAGCTCTCAATTATATGTCTCCTGCTATGGTCTAATATGCTATGCATATTGATATAGCTTCAGGTGGCATTATCAATGAGATATGCTTGCATCTCTTATCTTGCTAATCTCCCTGTTTAGAAAGTTCTTCCTCCAGATCCCATATGGTCATTTCCTCTCTACCTTCAGGTCTTTATTGAAATGCTACCTTCCTAGTACAGTCTCCCCTGACTATCCTATTTAAAATTGCAACACCCCACCTCTCCACGCTAATGGTCTCTATTTCCTTCCCCTTTTATTTTTCCTATACCACTTACTGTCATTTAGCTTATTGTATTAACCATGTCTTTTTATTTTCTACATTCTAATGCACTGCCATGTGGAGGGTTTTGGAGGGTCAGTCTTTCCTAGGGCTACCTAATTCCTAGAGATAGCAAACAACTCAACTGTGACTGTGCCTTTCATACACAAACCCACCAATTCAGAGCCCACATCCCCAACCATCTCCTTCATTGAGTTCTGCATTTTGAGTCACAATCCACCTGCCCTAAGCATCCCAGGGCCAGGAACCAAGAGCTAGGGCAAGCCCCTACACTCTAGAGCCTGCTGAAATTATTCAAACTAGACAATCCTAAGCCTGCTTTCCCTGGCTAGCCTCTTAAAGGCTTCAGCTCCCTGGTTCCTTTCCTCTCTCTGCCCGCAAGCAAGCTCCGTGTCTTCTCCTGCGGCCCTGCGTGGTAGCAATGTAAACAGCAGGCTGTCTTCTCAGAGGCGAGCATCCCCTCAGCTGTTGGCTTTGGTGAACTGCAAATTTTTCCTGTTAAAAAATGCCTACTATAGAATTTACTTTTATTTATTTCTCTCTTCTACTTTCCTCGCTAGATTATAAGCTCCATGAGGGCAGGGATTTCTGTCTGCGTTTGTTCACTACTGTGTTCCCAGCGCCTAGAAGAGTTCCTGAAATGGGAGTTAAAATATTCCATAGACACTGGTTGGAAAAAAAATTTTAGAGAAAATACTCAATGAATATGTTTTAAATATTAAATGAATTAAAAAAAAAAACCAAGGTGCTTGCCTGTGCATGCATGGGTAAATACAGGAGGGAAGTGGCAGGCTGAGGTGACCTCAGGATTTGAGCTCCAGCTCTGCCTCTTCACCCTTCTGAACTTGGGTTTCCTCATCTACAAACTGGGAAGAATCAACACCTCCCTGTGACATAATGATGTGTCCTTAAAGTAATAGGGAAAGGTTATTACATGATGATAAACAGCAATGACAATAATGACAGTTGAAAGACAATAAGCAATATTGTGTGGTAATAAAGCCATGCCTTTGGGGCCTGGGAGATGGCCAGCCCTGATCTTGAGTCATCAGACCGCTGTGTCTGAGTCATTGCTCCGCGAATTCTCACCCACCTTCATTCACCGACAGCAGCGAAGGGAGAATGCACTTACTCCTTACTCCCTTCTGCAACCTGCTGCCTCTCATCAGTCACAGAGGCAGAAGCAGATCCCAGCAAGTGCATCTGCACACACACACACACACACACACACACACACACACTCAAAGATGTGCATGACAAGTGTGAACAGGTTCATGGCATGACACACGGGATGTTTATGAACTCAGGTCCAAGAATCCAGAACCATCAGACTCACATTAGAAGAGAGGATTTATCTGGTTCACAAAATGTTGCATCCATTTCTTACGTTAAAATTAGGAAGTACTTCACGACTTTGAAAATTAAAAATATTTAAATGAACAGGAGGACTTTAAAAAATGTCAAGCTTTCAAATGTAATATTTACATCTATACTACTTTGGAACATTTACTTCATCTGTGTGTGTGTGTGTGTGTGTGTGTGTGTGTGTGTGTGTGTGTGTAGAGCAGCATATTTGCTGAATGAATGAACTAAAACTTAAGCCCAAGTGACTCTTCTTCACCCCATAGTGCTGTTTGTTGCCTAAGTGTCAGGCTCCAGGCAGCCTACATGGTGCTTAGATACCTTTCACAGTAGAGTAAAAAGAGCACTGGGCCACACCAAGAATCCCAGGGGAGAACTCTAGCTTTCCTGCCAACTCATTGCATGGTTTTAGGCAAACACCAGTCTTGCTGTGTTTCAGTTTACCAATCTACCAAATGGAAGAACAACTTTAGATTATCTGAACCAGTCCTTTCCTTTGACCTTTCAAACTCAGAGAGAGAGACTAAGCCAATGTTCTAAGCTGCCTTTCATATGCCATCACTCCAGGGGAGGACCAACATTTCAAATCTTGCCCTTTGGCCCCAATTCTCAGGCAGGCCCACAGCAGAGAAAGCAGCTCCTGGAAGTCAGAGTTATAGCCTGACTGTGGAGAAAGAAAAACAGAAGGTCCACTGATTACCAGAGAATGTGAAAGGGGAGAGAGAATGCTACATGGTCTCCTCAGATTTCTGGCAGGTAGTCTTCATGCGTGACCTAGCTGCCCTCCACTGACCACTCCTGGGCAGACAGCGCAGGCGCTCAGTCTCCAGGTACCTGTTCCTCATGGCCATCTATTCTAGAGCCTTAAAGGGTGTGAATTTATAATAAACATCCAAAGGTAGCACCAGAGACTAAATTTGTAAGAATACGGGGAAATGCTTAGACAACAATAAGTGAAAGAAACAGGATACAATGTTCAGTATAAAACTGAACTAGCTGTGTTGATAAAACTAACCCACCCCCCCACACGTACACGTGCCTAATGTACATCTAGAAAAGACTGAGAGGTAAGTAACTAAAGTCAAGGTGTCTAGAATTATAGGTGATATATTTTCCTTAATTTTTCCTATGTTTTCCAAATTATATTCTATATAAATATGTATTACTTTAGGGGCACCTGGGTGACTCAGCCAGTCAGTTGATCTTGGCTCAGATCATGATCTCACAGTTCGTGGCTTTGAACCCCCTATGGGGCTCTGCACTGGCAGTGTGGAGCCTGCTTGGGATTCTCAGTCTCCCTCCCTCTCTGTCCCTGCCCCTCTTGCATGTGCTCTCTTGCTCTCTCTCTCTCAAAACAAATAAACATTTAAAAAGTACATCTTATGTAAATATATGCACATGAAATTTTAAACAATATCTTATTATGGGGTAAAAAGTCCTTCCTCTCTCTCCAACTCCTTCCCAGCTATTCTCCTGTATCCCAATCCCACTCTCCTACGTAGAGATAACTATGACTGATATATGACTTTCAGACCATTTTCCATGCATTTTCTCTCTCTCTTTCTCTCTCTTTCTCACACGTACACACACACACACACACACACACGTACGTACGCACAGTTCTTGCACAAAGCACTTCATGCTATATAGTTGAAAGCTTATATATTTTTCATTTAACAAGTATGAGATTTTTCTGTCTGTATTTTCCTTTTTGTTTGTTTAGATGGCTGCATAGTATTTTGCAGTAAAACTGTACCATTCCCCTAATGGAAACAATGCTACTGCCCATCTCCTTGTCAGCTATTACAGAAACTATCACCTGGACATCCTGGGACAAATGGAGAACTTCTTTAGGGAATACTCCTAGAAGAAGGTCAAAAGACATGTTTTCAATTGCATGGATTCTGCCAAATAGCCCTCCAGAAAGGCTGTATCAATTTATATTCCCACTAGTATACAAATGTATATTTCTCTACCCCCTTATCTATAATTTTGCTAATCTGAAGGGTGAAAGTTATCCTATTTTTACTTGTATTTTTCTGATTAGTACTGATGTTTATTTTTTTTAAAGTACTGCTTGTTTATAACTTTTGCCCATTTTTCTATTGGGTTGTTGGCTTTTTCTTTATTGCTTTATAAAACTTTTTATGTATTTGGAATATTTTGTCTATTATGTAGGATGCGAGTATTTTCCCCCAGTCTTACTATTTGTCCTAACTTCTTTTATAGTGTCTATTTGCCTGAAATCCATTTATAATTTATTTTTACTTATGATGTTATTTGCAGACATAATTGACCTTACTTTAATGTCAGGGAAAATATTTTAAAGGAGAAACTTCAAAGAACTCATGTTATATTTGTCTTATAAACTTCCTGTATTTTATAAATCAAAATTATGAAATTAAAAAAAACTTTTTAAAATGTTTTTATTTATTTCTGAGAGAGAGAGACAGTGTGAGCAGGGGAGGGTTAGAGAGAGAGGGAAACACAGAATCTGAAGCAGGCCCCAGGTTCTGAGCTAGCTGTCAGCACAAAGCCCAATGCAGGGCTCGAACCCATGAACCGTGAGATCATGACCTGAGCTGAAGTCAGACGCCCAACCGACTGAGCCACCCAGGCGCTCCTAAAATTATGGAATTTTTAAGCAGACAAGACTATGAGAAAGAATTAAGAAGAAGCTTTGTCATACATTTCATAGCCTGAGGATTTTCATAGCTCAGTGTATGCAGTGTGCTGTGGGAGCACTAAGCTTGCCAGATGTGTAAGAAGCAGATAGATCTCAGGCTCTGGCTCTTGGTGGCAGTTCCTGTGCTCCTCTGGGCCACATGTCACCATTGTGGGTCCCCATCTTAGAGAGGATATCACTGAAGACCAAAGTTTAGGGACCTAAAAAGTTCCATATGAGAGGACTATGTAGTAATTACTCCAAAGCATAAATCCCTTCATGCAAAAACTCCAGTAAATGTGATTTTATTTTTCTATGTGTTTTAAGTTTCAGTATATTTAGGTTCAATAAATATTTGCTGGATGGACACACTACTATTTTTAAATCATTTATGCTGGAGATAATCAGAAGGAGTCTGCTGGGCATTGAGATGATAATGGGGATAAAGTTAGCAAGTAGATTTTCCAGTGAAATTTCAGGAGAGTTAGAGGCTGTGTCAAGAATAACATTCTAGTGTGTGTGCTTGGAGGAAGGGAATCTCAGTCGTGTGCAATGGGAAGGGGTGGGTGGTGGAGGTAGGGCCTGTTGCCGCTCTGCTCTTGGGTGTTCTGACACATCACAATGCCACAGATGAAGCACAAGGACTGAAAAACATCTCTGGGTACACATGTATCTTTACTATACACATGGCACCAAAAGACGGGAGTCAAAACTGATGTGGCACCTGGAGTCACCACAGCTCAGAGGGGTGGGTCTGAGCCATCTGCACCGTCCCACTCAATTCCTCCACTGACTGTGGCCGTGGATGGTAGCCAGCTGACTAGGGCAGAGGGAAGTGCAGGCTGAGGACAGGGAGAGGCTGCACTTGTGACCCTACCCCCATCAGCCCCAAGAACGACAGGGCAGGTGGAGAAAGAAGAGTCCTGGCACCTGCTTGATAGTGCGAGTGGCCCGCCATTGTTTTGTTTAGCTATGCTTCTGTCCACTTAGGCTTTTGTTGTAACTTAATATTTCTCAGTTGGAGAAGTAAATAATGTTATTGTAGGAATTTAGAAAAATTAAAATTTTAGGAAGAAGATAAAAAAAATAATTCAGAATCCTTCCATATAACATGTGTTGGTGAGCTTCCTTCCAGTTTCTTATAAATTAATAAACTGCTCTCTTTCACACATTTACTTAACCTTTTTGGGGGTATAATTAAAAAAATTTTTTTTAAATGTTTTATTTATTTCTGAGAGAGAGGGAGAGAGACAGTGTGAGCAGGGGAGGGTCAGAGAGAGAGGGAGATACAGAATCTAAAGCAGGCTCCAGGCTCTGAGCTGGCTGTCAGCACAGAGTCCAACACGGGGCTCGAACCCAGGAACCTGATCATGACCTGAGCCAAAGTAGGACACCCAACCGACTGAGCCACCCGGGTGCCCCCTGGGGGTCATAATTTTAAAATTCTTTTTATCGTGATAGAATTCATACAACACAAAAGTTACCACTTTAACCCCTTGTACACGTACAACCATGGTAGACAATCATCATCTGTCTGTACGTTTTCTATGCTATTCTTTATGAGACCTTACACCATGACAGAAATGCTAAGCATTTCAATGCCATTCTCAGTAACACTTGCACCCTTCATGCACACAGGTGCTATTATGTCCATTTTGCTGCCAATGAGAACGTGGCCCAGAGATGTTAAGTCCCTATGGCAGGTGACAGAGCTGGTAAATGACAGAGCTAGTATTCAGGGCAGGTTTGCTGGATTCTAAAGCCTATACTCTTAAAAAGCTTTGAGCCCCATCTGGATGAGAGACCACAGTGGGGGTGAGGGTAAAAGTGTCTTAATACACCCACTGTCTACACCCAGAAATGAATTGAAAAGCATCTAGTTCAAATTTTGCATTAGGAAAATTTGAAATACTTCTACTCCAACAGAATGGAAATTGCATGGCACTCCTCCTTATATTTAGTGGGATAATTTATTTTAAGGATCATAAAAATATTTATAGGGCTTTCATGAGCTCATCTGTAATCTTCGTCTCCTCAATCTATTTTCCACAATTAGGCACCTCAAACTTTCAATTCTACTTTTATGAGGTTATGCAGAAAGAACCTTTGTGGTTCAGGGAGAGCTATATAGTCCAGCAGTGGCACCAAGAGTTGCTCTTACCAGAGTTCAACGGGTGACCTCCACACCCCCACTCTGGAGAACACACTGTTCAAATCATAGAGCTAGCCTGAAAAATGGGAGAGCAATCCTGACAATCTATTTTTTCACCATTCTTACTCTGTTGGCTTTTGTGTTTGCCACCCACATGTCGCCCCAATTGTTTCAGGAAAAGGATCTCTTAGTGAAAGGATCCAAGCCCAGAGCACACAAGCCAGAATCACGTGTGTAAGCTGATATTCATTCCCTTGATCCTAGTGATGGTTCTGAGAAAGACCTTCTCAAATAAGACCACTAGGCTCTATCAGGTGTGGTTTCCCCTAGCTTGGTATGATGTATTATTCTAAGGGATGGAGGAGGGCAGGGCAGGGTGATGCAAAGGTAGAAACTGTAAGGTAAAAACACCTTCTTCATTCTCTCCTTTTACTCTCATCAAGGTCAAAGTGAAAATCAGGTTTTTACTTTAAACCAAAGGAACCAGGGATTAGCATAGGGGAATACTCAGTTTCTGGGAGGCAGAACCCAAAGCAAGGATAAATTTTTAATACCCATGCTGGGGGGCAGTGGGAAGGGATACTCCCTTTCAAAATTTGGCCAAGTCCATCCCACAGGTCAGACATAGCTTGGCCTTTAAGCTGCTCTTCTCTGGGGAAGTGGGAAGTCGACCCCTGCATACTGGCATGGCCTGAGGGCAGAGCCAGGAGTCGGAAGGGAAACAGGCTGATGAACATAGCAGGCAGAGCTATACCTGAGTCAACAGGTGGGCTCTGGGACCACCAGGAGAGGTCTGTGAATCCTAAGGAAGAATTCCGGAGGGTCAACATAGGGAAGCAGTGACATTAATCACAATAAATCATGGGCTGCTAAGGCTACCAGGAGAAGGCAGGTGGAACAGAGTTCTGGGAGGCTGTGACAACCAGAAACAGCCTCCTTCGGAGAGTCAGTGCTATTTTAAGAGACAAACAGTGTGACTGTGGTTAAAGATAATCACAGTCAGATGTTGGCAAAAGTAGACAAACATTTCTAGGCCTCTGCTATTTAGGGTATAAACGTGTGTGTGTGTATGCCAGGCAATGCTTATGTTAAGACCTTTGGCGGCACAGGGTTTATATATGCAAATAAAAGTAATACTCTGCAAGAAAGGCTGCTTCTGGAACTGCTAAGCCATCCTGCAGTTTCAGGGACATAATATGGAACGGTACCAGATTCCAGGACGGTAAATAAAAAAATAGAACTTGATACAAGGATCAGAATCTAGTTGGGGAGCAGGATAAGCAGGAGAAAGAGTAGAGCTTGGAGAGGAAAACTAGAATTCATCTTATTACCCACATGCTCTTGGGAGAATGGTTTAATCTCTCTGAGCCTCAGTCTTCTCATCTGTGAAATGTGCAGGCTGACTCCCAGTAGCTGGAGACCAAAGGAGATACTAGAATCACATAGTAGATCACTATCTGTTCCTGATTTCCATAACACTCCATCCATACCCAGGACTTTACGTATTCCCTCGTGCTATTTCCTTTGCCTAACTTCTTAGATGAAGAATATCCCCCTCTCCCACCTCTTCAAGACCCAGTTCCTGTATTACTTCCTCAGAAGGCCTCACCTGCACACATCCTCCTCACTCTCTTCCAGGGGGGCTGGTCACCCTGTCTTCTGAGCACACACAACATGAGAGGCAGAGGGACTTCAGTTGTGCTTAACCTCACTGCAGTTTCTCAGTAGATGAGGATGCACACTGGTCAAGAGAGGACACTTGCTGGCCGCCTCCCCGGTACCCACTTCTCTTTCCCCTTCACAAGGGCATCCCAGATTGCCCAGCTTTGTATGGAGAAATCTTGTTACTGCTCAGTCTCCACCTCCAACCCCACCCCCAGAGGCAAGGCCAAAAAGAACCTGAGTATATTTATTCCCTGGGATATGGGGATCAGTTCAAGGATGGGCACATGACAGGACTCAGTGTAGACAGGCCTAAAGGGAGTCAATGTGGGGGACTTTTGACTTCCCTCTTCTCACTGAACCTGAAGATCTCCAAGTGATTTCACTATTGCAGAAAATTATCTAAATCAAACCAATAACACATTTAACCAAAATGTCAAGTTTCTTTGGTTTTTGTCTAAAGGTGATAAACGTGGTTACTGATTATTAGAAGTCCTGACTGGTTACTGATGACAGAACAGAAATTTCTGACCTGTAAACGGCAGATCAGATATTTACCAGAACACAGCTGATCACTGTACTAATTAAAGAAACACATCTAAGATGATTAGCTTTGGATAATGGCATACACTAAACTAAGAAATAAATATAGACTAATAAATAAATATAGACTAATAAAGCAGTGACCTGTTGAAGAATTGGTTAAGAACCCAACACACTCGCCTCCAGATGCATGAAGGAGAACTTTTTTTTTATCTCTCTCTCTCTAAAGAGAGTGCATGCATGAGTGGGGGGGGAGGGGCAAAGGGAGAGAGAATGAATCCTAAGCAGGCTCCACGCTCAGTATGGAGCCCAACGTGGTGCTTGATCCTACAACCCTGGGATCATGACCTGAGCCAAAATCAAGAGTCAGATGAGCCACCCAAGTGCCCCAACCTTTTATCTCTTTCTTAATAAAAAACTGTTACTCTGAATTAGTCCTATGACCCACCAGATCAGCAACTTGTTTTCAACAGGGACCCTCCTAGGGACCAAAAACTGAGCAAAAAGCCAGTAATTACAAGTCTAAGTTACAAGTCTGTTTTCCCAGAGAGTTTTAGAAAAATATTCACTAATCCCCCATCCCACTTAATGGTTCACCTAAAACTACTGTCCTAAGTCAGAGAAATGTCTAGTAATAAGAAAAATATCATTGTTCATAAACTCGCATTTATTGAGTGCATTCTATGTGCCAGAAGCCAGGAACTATATACATACACACCGTCCACATCTTTTTTATTTGAATCCTCACATACATATAGATAGCTATATTTTCCCAAGTATACAGATGAAGAAATTGGCATAAAGAAGTTCAGTAACTAAACTAACACAATGAGCTTAAGTAAGTACTGCCCAATGGAGCCAGTCTGACCCTCCCTAATGCGGGCCCTTCTCCTGGAGACCAGAGCTAAATAGAGAATCGCCTGTAAAACTCCTCTAGTTTACCTACAGAAAATGACAGATTAGCGCAAGAGAGCCAACTGGCCCATGCTCCCTTCTTAGTCATGTCCCTGCCATGATGGGCACCCCAGTTCCAGAAGCTTTGTAATTTGGTTCTTCTCTCAGCTGTAAGCCAAGGCATTTTGGAAAGACACAGATTCAAGCAGCCTCTCCAAACCTACCTCTACCTTACTTCCAATCTATTGTTGAAGGTCAAACAGAAAAATAAAGATTGTCCTCTTTGAGGGGTGACTGACTGGCTCAGGCAGTACAGCATGTGAATCTTGATGAGATCAAGCCCCACACTGTGTGCAGCCTACTTAAAAAAAAAAAAAAGATTGTCCTATTTGAGTCCTAAGCTGATGTCATTCTAAAAATGTCATATATACATGATGTCACATATATGCATATAAATTTTATGGTATAGGATGCTAATCGTGACTATAAATACAAATTAGAGGTGTGGCTAAATTATAATCAGCTAAATTTTATAAACTAAACCACTTTCAGTGCTTTGCATTTATACATTTTTGGTATAAAAAATGTGTAAAGCCATTCTACCAACAGAATTACAGACACTGACCTTGTCCTGTGTCTGAGATATGTACCCATTGATACAGAAAAAGATGCAAGCCAGACAAGTAAACAAGAGCTGAAATCTATACAAGACAATGCACAGATTGTATCTCATAAACCTGGGATCAGTAATTGTGGAATAAGAGACAAGAGTGAGCACATAATTGTGGTATAATGCTTGGCAGACAGCCATGGTAATTACAAATCCAGGTGAGTTACGTCACGGATACTTTACAGAGGGAGGAAACTGAGAGGGTGGAGAATTTGGCTGATTATCTCCACGAGACCCGGCCAAGCTGGCATAAACTCCAATAGTCACTTGGGATGATTATATTCTCCTTGCCCTGAACATCTTCTCTTCCCCCAGGGCTGATCTGGCCTTTTGGGAAGCTTTGTTCCCCTTCTCTTTTAACTCACACACACACACACACACACCCCTGAGAACAGTCCAACTCTGATTTTGCTCTTGCAGCCCTAGCTTGTGTATGCTGGCAGAAGGTCATGGTTAAATTTAGACCTGACCACCTCACTGGGAATGGGCTGGGAAACTGGTGGTTTGAAGAGATCCACAGACACCCTTGTAGAGTTGGCTGCTGCCACTCTAAAATGGAAGCACTATTTGGTGGTTAGGATGGAAGTTAAATTGAGAAGGGGGTAGAACTTCCTAACCATAGTGCACACATGTAAGAAGGCACCTACAAATTAGAAAGGCGGGGGAAAAAACCTCAAAAGGTTATTGAGGTCTTCCCCTGCTTTCATGCAGAATCTAAGTAAATATATTTTTAAAATCCCCTTTGGAAATGGGAATTGGGAAAGATCTCAGAGTCCCTTAAGTACAGTGTCCCGCATGTTGTAGAGTCAAGTCTATAGCACTGCCACGAGAAGGCCACTTAGCCTCAGTGGAGACCTGCCAGTGCACATAATCAGTGGCGTTGTCAATGTGGGAGGCAGAGGCGGTGGATGACAATACCTCAGAGCAGAAACTAAGCCAGGTGGGAAAGCCTATAGTGCAGAATGGTGAATGGGAATCTGGCCCCTTTAACTGGATTCCAGGAACAGAATATGAAGGAAGGGGGCCTCTGATCACAAGGTGACATATCCACATGTCATGAATTAGGAAGTGAGGGCCTCAGCAATGATCCCTGATGGACACAGTACAGGTTCCTCTGGTGCCTGGGGACCTAAGAATGGCACATGAACCCTTGAAGCAAGCCAGCTTCGAAGAAGGTACCAAAAACATGATTTCTAGAAAACTGTCTGGCCTTATGATTCTTTTTTTTTTATGTTTTATGTATTTCTGAGTGAGAGAGAGACAGCATGAACAGGGGAGGGTCAGAGAGAGAGGGGGAGACATAGAATCTGAAACAGGCTCCAGACTCTGAGCTAGCTGTCAGCACAGAGCCTGACGCAGGGCTCGAACCCACAAACTGTGAGATCATGACCTGAGCCAAAGTCGGATGCCCAACTGACTGAGCCACCCAGGAGCCCTGATTCTTTTATTCTACTTCCCTCGTGTTTCCCCATAATATTTAGCCAAACCTTTTGGAAGAACTCTTTAAGCTTGGTCCAGAAGGCAAATAATACTCATTTGGGGACCAGAAGAGTGGTAGTAACTAGACTTTTCGTACCTATATTAGTTCTTCAGGCAGGGTTCCTATTGCCCCAGTCTAAATTCCACCCCCACCCCCCACTCCTACCAACAGATATTCTTACAGCATCCTCTGAGGACACTTAGAAAAAGGTATGTGTTATCTGTTGCCTCCTCTAAACTGTAAGTTTTTGAGGGCATTGCCATGTCTACTCTGTTCTCTGGCTATGATTTCTGATTATCCCCCAGTCCTGGAGGAGTCAGAAATGACCAGTGCAGGAGACCTTGGGTAGCATCCCTGGAACACTGTAGCAGCTGCAGATATCCTGGGTTCTCCAGGAAGACATCATGGGAACCTGATTAGACTGGAGCACCCTGGCTATCCAAGTATGGCTTCAGATCAACCTGACCTTCCATTTCGCTTGGAAGGTCACAGGAAGGCCCTTTGAGATGTCTCAAAAAAGGTCCCCTGTATGGGCTGGTCTTGCTTGGAGACTGCAGGCCAATGGAGCAGACCCTGATTTCATCAGAGCCAGTGGGACCTCACCCTCAGTTCTAAATTCTGGGAGTCCAGCTGTGATTTCAGAGCACGTAAGTTCCCCCAGAATTCTTCCAGACATTTATAAACACCAGATGTAAGCAGACACCATGGGGCAGGTTTCTACAGGAGCAAATCTAGAGCAGGGAGCTGGCACATAGTTCCAGGAAGCTAAGAGTGATTTCTGATTCACTGGGGTCCCGAGCCCTTAGATTCCTTCCAAGAGCTGGGTCTCCTCTCAGACTTGATCCAGTGCCTCTACCTTCTCCATCTCCCCAAACAAAATGACGACTATTCTACCTTTCACCATCTTCTCTAAAAAACACAAGCAATATGCTACAGACAGAATGATCTCATTTTATGAATTATCAGTTGACGCCTCAGATAAGTCATTTCTTTTTTTCCAAAGTGTTCTTCTCATGGATAAAATTGAGAACTTTATGATCTGAGATGCTGTAAAATTCTAATGTCCTATGATGTATAATCAAGACAGGCTACATATACAGCTTTCTCTAGACAAATGGGGAAATGACCCCAATACCCCGGATAGCACTGTGCTCAGCTAGGCATCCGGTGATGCTGCATGAGGACAAAAATAAAGATCAAAAATGCGCTCAGAATGATACAATTGAACACTCATACATCATGTAGCTAAAGGAACAAATAAAACCTGCCTGAGTTCAGCCTGGGCTCCATGGACCCACCTAGCCACATTTCTACATCTCCATTCTGCCCTGCCGTATCACCCACCTTTTCCCTCAGACTCTGGGGACATGTTGGCCACCAATGCTGCTTTTGTCACATAATGGAGCAGGACTGGAGGGTCTTGGTTGAGAGGTTATGGGGTTGGGAGATGGTAGCATGTTGTCGCTCTTCCTGTTTTTAGTACTATTTTCAGGATCTTTCCCAATTACATTCCTAAAAGCTGGCTTATCTGAGCTTTGTACGAGAACCTGCAATTTAAGCCCCATTTCCTCACAAACTATGTTGCTCAGAAATGAAAATATGTAACAGCCTCTTTTGAAAGTTTTAGTTGAGGGGTGCCTGGGTGGCTCAGTCAGTTAAGCTTTACAGTTTGTGAGTTCAAGCCCCATGTTGGCCTCTGTGCTGACAGCTCGGAGCCTGGAGCCTGCTTCAGATTCTGTGTCTCCCTCTCTCTCTGCCCCTCCCTTGTTCATGCTGTCTCTCTCTCAAAAATAAGTAAACATTAAAAAAATTTTAAAAAAAAGAAAAGAAAGTTTCAGCTGAGAAGGCCCATGGGCATCTTTCAGCATCAGAAAGATTGCATCCTCCCATAACTATGGAGATGGCTGGGAGGAGGGCCTGGATTGGCCCTGGGATGGGATGGAAACTTTCTACTCTGGCAAATCAATGTATCATGGACTATAAGCTATCAGACAGCTGTGTCCAAGAGAAATAAATAGCAAGCCATAAATGTGAATCACACATATGATTTTATTTTTTTATATAATATAAAATAATGTTATAGAAGTTTTACATAATTTAAAATTTTCTAGGGTCATGATAAAAAGTAAAAATAAACAGGTGCAATGAATTTTAATACACTGTATTTAACCCAATATCTCCAAAATATTGCCATTTCAATATGTAATCAATCAATACCTAAATTATTGAGATTCTCATACATTTTTTTTTTGTACTAAATCTTTGAAATCTTATATGTAATTCATACTTATAGCACATCTCAATTTGGACTAGCTTCATTTCAAGTCCTCAATAGCCACATATGAATAATGACCACTGAATTGGACAGTGCACTTCTAGAAGGCAGGTCTGACCTGCACATACCCACTGCTCTGCTCTCACCGTATACTCAGCCCTTTAAAAACCCCATCGTATTCTTTAGGGTCCAGAGAGGACCTTGTATCTCCTGAGAAGTCCTTCCAGACCAGCCCAGGCCACTGTGCTCCTGTCAGATTTTGCATAATTATTTTAGTCAGCAGTCAGGTAGGACCTTGGAGCATCTCTCCTCTTATTGTCTTCAGCAACTATTCCCCTCATTTTTAAATTATTATTTATTGTTTCATGTTTATGGACAGCTCCCAAGTTGGACTGTAAGATTCTCAAGGGGATGAAAACATTTTAAGTTCTCCACCATCACTAGTTCAATACTTGCCACATGGTACTCAAATATTTGGGGGTTGATACAAGAAATGCTCAACTTGATTTCCTATACATGATGAAGGAGCTAAAGATATCATCTGAATGTGACAGTTGGCATAGTTCCACAGGGACTTCTATATACTTGTTAATGTTAATAATAATCTAACAGCTACCTAGAACTTACCACGTGCCGGGTTCTAAGTGGTTTACATACGTCAATTCATCTAAGCCTTCTAGAAACCCAAGACTAGATTCCTTGATCATCTCCATTTTCCAGATGAGGAAATGAGCCAAAGAGTTTGTATAATTTGCACGAGGTCACACAGATAAGTAGCAGAGCTGGGATTCAAACTCATTCTGGCTCCAGAGTCTAAGCTCTTAATCATCATGATACATTGCCTCTCAATCCAGCACAAACACAAAATATATTTTTTAAAACTTGCATATCAGTATGTAGCCTAAGAATCAAAGGCTCTCAGCCAGGGCATTTCCTATAAAAAGAATTAAGTTAATTCAGAAAATGTAAACAGAAGCAAACAACAGGAGAGATGAAATTCCTGGTCCCAGAGGAGGTTTCTCATAAATCCTCTTAAAACAAAAAGCAGTACACTCTTCCTTTCAAAGGGTGTGAAACGGGGTGAGGGGTGGGGGGTAGTTAACTGGCAACAAAGGAGTTGTGAAATTCTGGATGTTCTTTGATTGAGGAACCCCACTTCTAGGGATTTATCCTAAGGAAGTAATGATGGGTGTATGCTAAGCCTTAATTCTAAGACTGGCCATTACAATATTGCTTATAA
This sequence comes from Crocuta crocuta, assembly GCF_008692635.1. Classification (NCBI taxonomy): domain Eukaryota; kingdom Metazoa; phylum Chordata; class Mammalia; order Carnivora; family Hyaenidae; genus Crocuta; species Crocuta crocuta. The sequence goes on along the minus strand of NW_027530544.1, from coordinate 3,089,025 downwards.
TAGCATAAAGTAGAAACAACAAAAACAGATTGAAAATTTTAAAAAACATAATCACAATGTGCATCTAGTGGTGTGCTGATAAACCAGCTCTTTGAATAAAACAAAAAAAAACTTGATTTGTGGTATCTCGTGCCTTCCCCATCATGGCTGATCTCAAGCTACCAATGGTTAAACAATCCACTCTCAAAACCCTACATATTTAACTATCTCAACCTGAGCAGAGCTGACTCCAGCATTTCACTGAATGAATACAGAAAAAGCGTCAGAGAAGTGTTCAATATGTTATGTAAGGGAAATTTATACTGCTAGTATGTCATATTTCTGAAAAAAAACAGATACGTGGGAAAAAAAGATTAAAAGGCTTATTCAAAGTGTTACTATGGCTATCTCTAGGTAATGAGATTTTATTTTCATTTATTTGTATTTCCAAATGTTTCCCCAACACGTACATATGATGTTTCTAGGAAAAAAATGAATCAAGGCTCTTTCCCAGTTACAATATTTTTAAAATGACCTATTTTCAAAAGTATGTCTCAAAATAATTAAATAAAAGAAAAGAAAAATCCCTGGGCCTGCTTAGTGAAAGCAACAGCATGATCAATCAGAGGCCTAAGGAGTGAGAAAACTCCTAACATCGCTTAAGAAGGGAAGGATGAGTGGGGGAAACCTATGCCCTTGCCACAGTGCATAGCTGACCTCCTGACCTTTCTGGTGGGGTAACTCATACATCCTGAGGAAAGGAAAGGTGGAATATAGGGAGTGGAAATGTGTAAACCACAGGACAAGCATCAGTCTGCTGTAGAATCTGATTCTGAAAAGATCTATTTCTCCACCCAGAGCTCTTCCTCATCCCTTTTCACTGAACTTTTAACCATTATATTAAATCAATACTAGCAATGGTCAATCAAGTCTTACCTGCAGTGAAACACTGTGCAGCCATTAAAGATACCTTGGGAATGCCTCTACCTGGGAGGGTGTTTAGAAGATTAAGTGAAATCAAGTTATAAAGCACCATGTAAGAGATGAACCCATTTATTAAGGGGGTAAACATATAGAAAAGGATGTATTAAGTAGTTAAGTAATTGTTTCTAGGTGGTTAGGATTATGCTATAGAAGTTATGTTTTTACGGTCTTTCTGTTTGCCTAACTTTTGATTTTTTTCTGCAGTGAGCATAGTTAGCTTTAAGAGTAATGAAATAAAAGCAAATAATAAAAGCAAAACAAAAGCAAAGGAGCTCATGAAAAACGGTAGGGGATTCCTAGCTCCTACTCCTGTCTCATAAGTGAAAGTGAGTCTCACAGGGGCCTCCCCACTTCTCAAAGCAGGAATCCTCAGGGAAGCAAGACATCTTCAGTTATAGAATGCTTTTGCTGGGGCTGGAGGAAGGGGGGAGGTTGGAGGAGGGAGAGGGGCAGTAGAGAGTAGAAAGAAAAAGAGCAAACAGACAAACAAAAAAATCAAGCCACCTGGAGGGCTTGTTAAAACACAGACTGCAGGGTCTGAGTCAATGGAGCCAAGAATCTGCATTTCTAGCATGTTCCCCAGTGACCATTCTTCAAGAATTTCTGCTCCACCTAAGTGTCCATCAACAGATGAATGGATCAAGAAGATGTGGTTTATCTATACCATGGAATACTACATGGCAATNGTAAAAAAAAAAAAAAAAAAAAAAAAAGAATTTCTGCTCCAGGTAGAGAGAGAAGAGAAAGAGGCACTGCACACGTGTGGGACTGAGGTCCAAAATTTGTGCAGAAGTGGAATGTTTGCCATTCTTTGTAACAGTGAGGCTTGGCTCCCTTTTGGACGGGGAAAGATAACATCCCTTTTTCCACGGGAGCAATATGGAGGTTCTAATGACAGGAGGGCAGATATTGGGAATGTGTTGAGAGCCTGTTACACACAGGTGCTGCAGGAGAACAAACACGTGCTTACAACTAATCCTGCCCCATGGAAAGCGGACACCTGGAAACAGAAATGTTTTATGAGGTACTGTTTCAATCTAGCGGTATAAGGGGTTTCCCTTCCTTTCAGTTAGACAGCTTCCTCACTGCAGTCACCAGGAAAGCAAGAAGAATGTGGACCAACCTGTTCTGTAACTGTGATCTTTGCTCTTTTACCTGGCTGAAGCCAACTGGGCAGCCTTCTTGCTGTCTCACAGGCGTGACCAGGGCTCCCCCTCCTTCCAGAGGGATAACACAAAAGGTTGCTTGTCAACCAGGAAAGATATCCTCCACTAGTCACTGAATAGACCCAGTGGGGGAGCCAAGCAACCCATGTCCCCATCTACAAGAAATACACAAGATACTGGACAAACCTCAGAACCGTGGGGGCTGCTGTGGGTGGCAGGTGGTGATTTTTATCTAGGCAAAAACAGCCTAAGGAAGACTAGCTAAGAGGTGGCTGGGTGGTTCAGTCAGTTAAGAATACGACTTCAGCTTAGGTCATGATCTCACAGTTCGTGGGTTTGAGCCCCGCGTCAGGCTCTGTGTTGCCAGCTCAGAGCCTGGAGCCTGTTTCAGATTCTATGTCTCCCTCTCTCTCTGCTCCTCCCCTGCTCACACTCTGTCTGTCTCTCAAAAATAAATAAACACTAAAAAAAGAGAAGACTNTGAGCACTGGGTGTTATATGGAAACCAACTTGACAACAAACTATTTGTAAAAAAAAAAAAAAAGAGAGAGAGAAGACTAAGAAACCATTGCATATGATGCATATGCAAAAAAATGCTGGCTGAAGGAAATAGTAAAGTGTGTATCATTAGATTGTTAGCCAAAGTCAAAGGTCAGGAAAGACGAAGTGATATATTTTTATATCAAGTAGGCTCTCGGGATCTGAATTTTAATACTGGTATAGTTATGCTCCAATTCTTGTACCTTGTGCTCTCCCTCAGAGAAGAATAACTCAGGGATGCCTAGGGTTTTATCAATATCTTTTTTGGAATGTTCTTTCATGTAACACACAGAGATTGTAATACTAGGAGAGTTATGTGTTTCTTTTTAGAATTGGTTTAATAAGAGGAAGAAGGAGATCCCTATCATACTTCTAGACCACGAACTTTCTTCTTCACAGTAATGATGCGACACATTGAGGCACAGCTGACAACGGTTTGAACCAAGACCATGAAATTGCTTAGGAACATAGGAACGTAGACCTATAGTATTACCACCCAGAAGTCCCACAAATATCCTGAGTACCTTCAGGATAGGGTCTATCTCTAGTATTACAATTACTCTTACCATTAGTAGCTACCTTTGTTAAACCACTTTATATGCCTGGTGTTATGCTAAGCCCTTTACACACATTATCTTAACTAATCCTCACAACCGTCAAATGGGGTCAGCACCATTATGATTCCCATCCATTCTCCCCCAGTACCTAGTGCAGGGCTGACAGGCAGTCAGCACATAAACACTTGTCAAATGAATTAAAACGTTGTGGGTTACATAAAACCAGCGGCATTCAAAGCTAGAATGACAGGAATGCATCTCATTGGTTCATTTCTACCTGAGAGGGTATATTTCAAGAAAAGGGATAAGAAAGAAAGGAGGAAAAGGGAACTTCTGAAAAAAACTGAACCAGAGGGGAAAGCATGAACACGTATTTATCAAGAACATGCACACAAGTTGCTCCGGGTCAGACAGAGACGTGACAGCCTTTGCCTTCTGTGGTCAGGACAGTCCTTCAAATAGCCCTTCCAAGCAGATCAGGCAGGTCCAGTTCCAAAGGGCTCCAGGCAATGCAGTCATTCCACAGAACTACAGATAATCCACACTCAACACCTTAGTTCCAGTTTAGGGACGGCCTCTACCCTTCTCAGCTGTGTCGACCTTACCTGTGTCCATAGTATGAGAAACCACATGCCGTGAGGACAATATGGAGTTGAGGAAAGAGCCCAGGAAAAGGGCTCTATTTCTGACCTGTTACTGAGTGGCTGTATCTCAGCTTCCTCCTCTATAACAGACCTATTCAGTGATCCCTAACTTTCCATGATTTAGACCCTTCTGTTCAAGAAGCCCTCCTTCTGGTTTTAGATCTATGCTTTTGGTAGGGCCCTCCTTCAGGAAAAATCTGGGGTTTGGTCTGAAGGAGAGGGCAGCCACTCACTCACTGAAAGAGGAGCAGTACTTCAAGGGATAAGGAATATTTTTAGGGCAGAAGAGAACAGCATCAAGATTCTCGAGGGGAACTATCATGGAGTAGAGTATCTCTAACCTTTTTCCAGTGCAAGATATGCCTATAATACAGGGCTCAGAAGTGAACCCCCAATGTTCACTTTTATTTTTTAACTTTAAATGTTTTTTTTTAATGTTCATTTATTTTTTTGAGACAGAGAGAGAGGGAGAGAGAGAGAGAGAGTGTGTGAGTGGGAAAGGGGCAGAGAGACAGGGAGACAGAATCAGAAGTAGGTTCCAGGTTCTGAGCTGTCAGCCCGAAGTCTGATGTGGGGCTCGAACCCTCGAACTGCAAGATCATGACCTGAGCTGAAGTTGGATCTTTAACTGACTGAGCCACCCAGACGCCCATTATTTTTTAACTTTAAAATCATTTTGCATAGAAATATGATTTCAGAGTTTGAATTTTTACCTTTTTATCCCATGTTAGGACTTACCAACCTGTAGCACATGGACCCATGGGGGTGATGCCTACAGCATTATCAGTGATTATGGGACCTTCAGCTGTACTGGACGGGGCAGAGATATTTGGCTTCCATTTCCAATTTCCACCTCATCCTACCAAACCCATACACTCCCATTTCTACTAGGGACATTACAACGGGCAGTAAGTACTGTTATCCAGGTAATCATGGATGTCTTTCCTCCTAGTCCCTAGTCAAAGAGTCAAAGAGGGGAAGGGAAACACAGGATTTGGGTTGGGGAGAGTAGGCATGTATGAGAATTCTCCTTACATTAGGGTATCTCCTCAGGAGGCAGAAAAACCAAAAGAGACACTGGAAAAACATACATGCTAAATGGTTGATGCAGTTTTATTTGTGATACAGGCACTTCTTGGAAGATGAAGGAATGAAAGGGTATGTGAATTAAGGTCCCAAGGATTTTTTTGTGCCTTGAGTGGTGAATTAAAACAATAATAGTGAATGTTACAAGGCCCCTTTTTTTTTTTGAGGTTACCAGCACCATTCTAAAGGAACTTGATGTCATGCTTTCACACATTAAATTCGGTTTATAAAATGAACTATATTAATTTATGGGCCATAGAAGAGACATTCACATCACGTCATAAGGTCTCTGAGTAGTGATTCTGGGAAAAGGTAGGAGAAAAACAGATGCGGATGACGTGGGATGCCCTGTGAGGCCCCACAGCTTTTGCCCAGGCCCCATGACGTCAGAGTCAAGCTGGAACCCAACAGCCCGTGTGGAGGAAAAGCCTTGGGAATGTGATCCCGGCATCTCCCCTGTAAGCTGATTCAGCCTGTGTAAGTCGTCTCTCCTCTCTCTCTTTACCTCTGAGATAGTCAGACTCCTGAACTGGGCACTTGCAGCATAAATGGGGACACACAATGGCAGGAGGGCTTGGGATGCAAGGACAGTGATATAATAATAAGCAAACATAAATAAATCCTGTGCACACTGTGGAGAAGCAGGAAAGGACAGTCACCAGGAAGGGTTTCCAAGAAGGAGACTTTTGTCCACATACTCAAAGTTAATTACAAGTGGACTAGAAAATTAAAGGCTCTAACTGGCTCCCATCTAGCAAGGTCAAAGAATTTCTAGGCTCCATGATCTAAGAAGTCACAAATTTCAGTCTGCAACACAGAACTTAGCAACATCTTGGTGATTTGAATTCCTTTTTTTGTCTCTGAAACAAGGTGCTTTTTAAAAATTTAAGATAACTGAAGAAGAATCCAGAAGTGACCCACTTCTTCAGGCTTAAAGGAAAGTCTAAGTAGCCAGAGCAATCCTGAAATTTCTCACAAAGTGTGACATCAATGATTAATCAGCTTTCAGACACGCACATGCTATTATCTCACGTGTGGCTATTTTTCACTTCCAAAAAGGCAGTTATAAATGTATTTGCTGTCTTTCTTCCTGATCTCTATTTCCAGCCTTTCCCTGGTCTTCAGTTTTCCTGCTCTCTAACACCAGGTTCTGGGTAGGGAAGAAAGATCACCTTGCATCAAACCCCTTTACCATACTCATAGTCAGTAGAGCCAAGAACCAGAAAACAGATAGTTGCTTTCTTCACTTTTCCAAGTCAAGAGACAAGCTCAACTAATTTCACTCACATTTTTCTCAAATCCGATATTTACAGGCCACAGAGGTATTTCACTAAAACCTTGACTACTTACCCTCGTGCTAACAATTATAGCCATTTAGGATTCACCAGAGAAAGTCCAGGATGCCTCCTTTAGCTTTGGGTCGATCAAAAATAACCAGAACATTCCACACCCTCTTTTCTTTAGACTTTAGAAGGACTTTTCTTAGATTTTCCTCAGTCCTTTGACTACTGAGTGACCGGCAGCCGGTTAGGAAGGCCCCTTGACTTGGGAACCATAGTAGTGGGTTCTGAGCCACCAGCTTCAGAGTGCAGCTACTGGAACAGAAGGAGAGCCAAGTTCTCTCAGGAGAAGAGACAGAGGCCAAATAGCCAGCTGCCTTTATTTAAAAGGGAAGCTGCCTTTCGATTGTATTCAATCTGTACAACCAGAGAAACTGGTTCGGCTGAAAAGAGAGGCCAAGCGTCCCTGGCTGCTGGCTGCGCTGCCTTCCACTCCAGCCAGCCTCTAGGCTTTCCCTCAGGCCTGCTCCATGTGGCAACTGAGCAAGGCGCTCAGGCTCAGTACAAGACCTTATCTTTGCAATCTGCATCCGAATAGATGCCTCCAGTCTGGGCAGGGACTCAGATCTCTTTTCCGTTGGAGCCGACCGACCGTGGGAGCCTGGGATAGTGCCCCATACCTCAGACACAATCACCCTGCCCCCACTGAGGCCAGAAGTTCTTTAAAGGGTGGCTATCTCAGCTCCCCCTCCCGTCTCCCTCAGATTCAAGCCCCAGGTTGCCATCGTCACATGTCTCGCATCTAGGAAGGAGTAAAGTGGAAGAAGGTGACACGGCACCCACCTCCGTTACTCCCCTTTCTCTTTTTATGCTGCTTTCACTGCTTGGGTCTTTGGCTTCCCTCCATCTTCAGCTGAGGGTCAGTGGTGTCCTCCAGCTCTGGCTCCGGCTCCTGCAACACCCCCTTTCCTCCCACGCCCCCTCTGCCAGCCACAGAGCCTGCAGCCACAGCTTTCCCGGTCCTGCAGGCAGGAGGTGGGCTCCCCCCACCCCCGCCCCCACTTCCGGGGCCTGGGAGCTGGAGGGGAAGCCAGGGCAATATGCAAAGCAAAGCACTGAGAGACCCCAGGAGAATTCCTCTGCAGGGAAGCTGGGGCTCCCACACATCTGGATTCAAGCAGGCAGCTGCAGGGGCTTTAGAAAAGCACTGCCCAAGTTCCCGAATTCTGCCTTTTCACAGGAAATGGGCTCCCAAGAAATCCTGCTTGGAAACCCTTCCCCACGAAAGCAGCCCAGGCTGCAGGGCAATCCCACCCACTCAGATTCCCTTTGGTCATTTCCTGCTTTCTCTCCTTTCTAATGTCCCCTTCCTTCAATTCCCAGCCTTGGTTTTGGATGTTTCTGAACTAGGCTTGGATGCCGGGGAGGGTCCCTGGGCCTCTAAGATCCCTTCTGCGTCTGAGTTCTGGCTTTTAGAGCTGCCCATCACACAGTGTCAGCCCGTTCTGATTAAATGCAGAGATTGAGAACCTAATACTGGCATTATGAACCCTAATGACTTGGGAAAAGTCCTTCAGGTTTAATTAGTTTTTGTAGCCTTAGATCGGCTCAGGATGAGGACTGTGTCAGGGCTCTGCTGTGTGTGGTGTAGATGATGATGAAGGGTTACTTGAATGAAGTTTATTTACCAGTAACTCAGAGAGAAAGCTCCGTCACACTTTGTTAGATGAGGATGAGGACTGGGGCGCTACAAATGAGGGTGGAGGCCAGAGGTCCAATAGGTGAAATTTAAAAAGGGAAAATGTCGAGCGAGAGGCTATATTCTCACATCTAACCACACAGAAGCAAAATCTCTCTTCCCCCAGCCTCCAAGCTGAAGTGTTAAAGTGACAGGGACAGTTTTAGGAACATATGCCAACTCTGTCTAGGAAGGGCCCGATTTGTTTTTCAGGTGAGGCTCCACAGCTGATAGACCTCTCTGTGACCCTTCTCACCATTTTGCTTTGCGGGCTGATTTGGGGGAAATTGGTTGCTTCCTGCAATCTCCTCAACAACATTAAAATTAGCAGAATAGTTAAATAGAGTCCTAATTGGGTACATAGAGAGTTCTTGGTTAATTAACGAGCCAAGCTCGGCCCAGAGTTGCACACCCAGATGGCCTGCGAAAGCCCAGGCAAAGAAAAGCCCGCTCCAGTCCCCAAAGAAAATTGTCACTTGGCAAAAATAGTTCCTAGTGTAGAGACAAGTGTCAAATACATTCCTATAGCTAGGAGTCACTCGTTAATCCCTCAGCTGAGATCCATATGTAAATGAGATGAGGGAAGTGCGACTCGGCCACTACTGCGACGCCCAGCTCCGAGGGCCTCCTCCCATCCCCCCTCATCCACTCCCCACCCCCCACCCCCCGGCAGGCTGGAGTCCTGACATCCAAAGTCGCTGACAAGTAAGTAACTGAGTTGCCAAACTGCAGCTCNCCCCGCCCCCCCTGGCCGGCCCTCCCACCCCCTCCCTATGCCCCTCGCCCCGCGGTCCCGGTCTTTGCTAAAAGAAGGCGAGAACGCCGACCGCTACTCACCTCTGCACGGGAGGCAACAGCAGCACTTAGCAAAGAGCCACCCCAAAGAGGGACCTCGGGTGTAAGCGCGGTCGCCGCCCTTCATGCTGTCGCTCGACCCCAGCGCTCCGGCATGGCCCGGGCCGCCAGCAGAGGGTGGGAGCGCGGCGGGCAGGAAACTCCCGCGCCGCGGCCCCGAGCCAGTTCCCTCCCTCCTCCCGGCCGGCCCGCCGTCCTCTCCGAGCAGCGCGGCCGCCGCTCTTTCTGGGAGCCAGAGCCACCTTGGGCAGGAGGGGCGGGGTGCCGGCCTGGAGGGAGGGCCTAAGGGGGCGGAGTTCCAAAGTCCAGCTGTTCGCGGGAGTCTCGGCCAGCGGCTCGGCTGTGGACCCAGGGCGAGCACTGCGGGGACGGAAGGGGTCTACACAGCGCCCCCCTCCTCCCCGCACACAACAGGTGTTTCTCCTCGTGCGCAGCTTCCTCTCCTCAGCTTTGGTTTAACACAGACAACCAGATGAGGCCAAAGAGGTGGGACGGGGCAGATTTAGAAGGCTCAAGACCCAGTAATGCATTTTCTAACAGATTCACCCTCTCCTCCCCTTCAGCCTGGGAATGAGAACCCCTCCTCCGCATTGAAAACACCTTCACGTAACCCTTACTTTTCCCTCCTTTTAAATAGTTAATGCTAATAATGATAACAGCCCCGGAGTTTTCTCTAGGCTCCGGGCCAATAATGATGTTGTGCAAAAGCCCTCTGGATTTGGAATCGTAACCCAAATTTCAAAGCTGCTTTGTCGCCTGCTAACTGTTTGACCTTAGACAAGTCACTTCACTTTTTTGACCGTCAAATTCCTCATTTAAAACATAAATAAGAGGAGAAAGAATTCTTATGTTACAGGATTGCCAATAGAATTTTAAGAGCTATCCATGCAAGTGCCTGTTAGATTAAGAGTCCCAGTTGAGGGAATGCTACGGGGGAAACTCCAAACATCTTACCTATGGTGGAGATTTCCATTTGCCATCCCTCCAACCACACCTAGTGGGCCTACTGTTCCTTTACTTATATCCCTAAGCTTTTCTTTTAAAACTATTTTTCATATTTAAGAACACACTCACATCCCTCACTCGCTCCGTGAAACCCACCTGGATCACCTCCACTAGACCTTCCTATGAACCACTGTGTTTATCACTCACAGGTCATCTCTCCCGTTCCCCTGTGTCCAGATTTAGGGGAAAAGCGGATTCTGGAAACATACAACACTCATAGACAGGGCCCATTGATCAGAAAAAAGGGAGATGTGTGAGAGGAATCAAAAACAGAAGGTGATCACTCAGGTAACCAATTCTTACCTGCAAGAAATACAACCAGGGGACAAGCCTTTTAGGAGTGACCAGCATCTAGGGCTTCCTTTCTCGGTTTGAACCATGTTTAGATCTAATGTTGCAGCACCTGCCACATGGTTAGAACCCAGTAGATGCTCAGTAAATAACAGCAGCACAACTTAATTAGTAACAGTAGCTACCACGTATTAAGCACTTATTTGTGCCAAGCACTCTCCTAATTACTTTCTGTACACTGACTCATTTACACACACACACACACACACACAAACACACACACACCTTTAAAGGAAGGGTCCTCTTTTATAACTGAGGAAGCTGAATGAACTATGATGAGGCTTTGGTGGTTTAGGCCTAAAGAGAAACTCTAAAGAGCTTCACCCCATAGAAACAGCAGAACCTAGAGTCAGACTCTAACTTCCAGTTTTGCCACTGCAGTCTTCCTGATAACCTCTCCTGGCAAGGGTTACATAAGAATCTCATCGTTGAGCAGGAAATATGCCCCTGGTACCCCGCACACAAAACAGAGAAATAAAAGTACAAATTGCAGCCCGCACCCCAGATTCCTGATTCACTGATCATGCTGACTCTTGGTCAGTCTGATCTTGCCAGCCTGAATGCTGTCAGGATCATAGTTATCCTGGGTTCTGGTTCTGACCTGTGGTGACCGATACATACTGTTGTCTAGTTCTCTCTTCCATGTCACCAAAGACAAAACCCACTTTGCTGTCCTTGCCAGTGCAGAGCAGAAAATTGGCCAGGACCTCAGCCCTTCTAAAAGTGAGCTTTATTTGCTTGTGATCCACTGCATGGGGGCTATGCTACAATAGTCTATATTTGATCTATCCACCTAACCCACCTCTCTGGATACTTCTGAGGCATTCTGACAGGAATTGAAAGATGTTTCAAAATTGCTTGGTAAATACTTTTTCAGTTAAATCTTCCTTCTGGGCCTTTGTGTTCAGGTAGCATTGATCACTTTTCTGTCATAATCCTTTGTAAGAGGCTGATGACATCATCTTGCAGAAACTGACTTGAGTTAGATGTTTGTGGAAGACCCAGTTTTTAACTTCAGAAATCAGAGTATGAGTAGATCCTTAAGTAGTCTTACTCTCCATGAAAAGAATCCATCAGACATATTTCCACTGGTCCTTATAACCCAGAAATCCATCCTATTATTGACATAAGGGCATAATACCATTAGGAAAACCTACCCATCTTAAGTTGATGTGGTCAACACATATTTGGCCATCCTGGAGATTGAGTCTGGGGTTAGGCACCAATAACTCAGAGTCCCACTGCTATCCTCATGTGCTTTCCAGAATGAGACCAGTGACATCTACAACCCGACAAGAAAGTCTTGAACACAACTGGGACAGACTGATTGCAGACCTATTCAATAATTCAGCAAGTACTTACTGAATGCCTACTATGTGCCAGGCTCTGTTCTAGGTAGTAGGTCTACACTGGTGAACAAAACCAATGCTAATCCTGTGGAGCTAGCTGATATTTGATATTTGATCAAGGTTTGGACTGAAGGGTTTAAGAAAATAGATGCCTGCTTCTTCTAAACTGCATCTAGATGTTTTATGGCAATGTCCTCATGACAATTTAAAGGGGATGGTAGGGAAATGGTTATTAAACACTGGTGCCTATAGAATAATCAGAGAAGCTTTCAAAAATTCTAGGCATTCATGTAAGAAAAGCTCACAGCTAACATCATACTCAATGGTGAAAAACTGGAAGCTTTCCCCCTAATATCAGGAACAAGACAAAGATATCCACTCTCATCACTTTTATTCAATATAGTACCAGAAGTCCTAGCCACAGCAATCAGACAAGAAAAAGAAATAAAAAGCATCCAAATCAGTAAAGAAGAAGTAAAACTTTCACTATTTGCAGATGACATGATACTATATGTAGAAAACCCTAAAGACTCCACAAAAAAACTGCTAGAACTGATAAACGAGTTTGGTAAGGTTTCAGGATACAAAATCAATATACAGATATCTGTTGCATTTCTATACACTAATAATGAAGTAGTAGTGAGAAAATTAATAAAACAGCCCAATTTAGAATTATTCCAAAAATAGTAAAATACCTAGGAATAAACTTAACCAAAGAAGTGAAAAGACCTGTGCTCTGAAAACTATAAAACATTGATGAAAGAAATTGAAGATGACACAAACAAATGGAAAGATATCCCATGCTCATGGATTGGGAGAACAAATATTGTTAAAATGTCCATACTATCCAAAGCAATCCAGAGATTTAATGTAATCCCTATCAAAATACCAACAGCATTTTTCACAGAACTGGAACAAATAATCCTAAAATGTGTAAGGAACCACAAAAGACCATGAGTAGCCAAAGGAATCTTGAAAAAGAACAAAAAAACTGGAGGTATCACAACCCCAGGTTTTAAGATATACTACAAAGCTATAGTAATCAAAACGATATGGTACTGACACGAAAAAAGATATATAGATCAGTGGAACAGAATAGAAACCCAGAAATAAATCCATGAATATATGGTCAATTAATCTTCAACAAAGTAGGCCAGAATATACAATGGGAAAAAGATTCTTTAACAAATGGTGAAATGGGAAAACTGGACAGCTACATGCAAAAATAATACAACTGAGCGACTTTCTTACCCTATACACAAGAATAAACTAAAAATGGATAAAAGACCTAAATGTGAGACTTGAAACCATGCAAATTCTAGAGGAGAGCAGAGGCAATAATTTTTTTGACATTGGCTGTAGCTACATTTTTCTAGATATGTCTCCTGAGGCAAGGGAAATAAAAGCAAAAATAATCTATTGGGACTATCAAAATAAAAAGCTTCTAGGGCACCTGGGTGGTTTAGTCAGTTAAGCCATTGACTCTTGGTTTTGAATCAGGTCATGATCTCACTGTTTGTGGGATTGAGCCTCATGTCAGGCTCTGTGCTGACAATCTGGGGCCTGCTTGGGATTCTCTCCCTCTCTGCCTCCCCTGATTCCATCTTTTCTCTCAAAATAAATAAATACACTTAAAAAAAAGTGTCTGCAAAGCAAAGGAAACAATCAGTGAAATAAAGACAACAAATAAAGAATGGGAGAAGATATTTGCAAATGATATAGCCAATAAGGGCTCCAAAATATATAAAGAACCTATATACTCAAGACCAAAAAACCCACAAATAATCCCATTTTTTAATTGCCCAGTTTTTACTGGGCAGAAGTCACTAACAGACATTTCTCCAAGGAAGATAGATGCCAACAGACACATGAAAAGAGGTTCAACATCACTTATCATCAGGGAAATGCAAATCAAAACCACAATGAGATATCACCTCACACCTGTCAGAATGGCTAAAATGAAAAACACAAGAGGGGCTTCTGCGTGGCTCCTGCGTGGCTCCATCAGTTAAGTGCCCAACTCTTGATTTTAGCTCAGGTCATGATCTCACAGTTCATGGGTTCGAGTCCCACATCGGGCTCTGTGCTGACAGTGTGGAGCCTGCTGGAGATTATCTCTCCCCCCCTCCCCCACTCATTCTCTCTCTCTCCCTCTCTCTGCCCCTCCCTCACTCACACACTCTCTCCCTCAAAATAAATAAATAAACTTAAAAAAGAAAAGAAAAACATAAGAAACAACAAGTGTTGGAGAAAAAGGAATCCTGGTGCACTGCTGGTGGGAATGCAAACTGGTGCAGCCACTGTGGAAAACAGTATGGAGATCCTCAAAAAATTAAAAATACTCAGTAATTCCACCACTGGGTAATTTACCCAAAGAATACAAAAACATTGAGAAGATGTATGCATCCATATGTTTACTGCAGCATTATTTACAATAGCTAAATTATGGAAGCAGCCCAAGTGTCCATCAATAGACAAATGGATAAAGAAGATATGGTATACATGTATAGTGGAATATTCATCATCCATAAGAAAGAATGAAATCTTGCCATTTGCAACAACATGGATGGATCCAGAGAGTAAAATGCTAAGTGAAATAAGTCAGAGAAAGACAAATACCACATGATATCACTGATACGTCGAATTTAGGAAACAAATGAACAAACAGCAAAATGAGGCAAACACTGCATGGTAGGTGGGAATACAAACTGGTGCAGCCCCTCTGGAAAACAGTGTGGAGGTTCCTCAAAAAAATTAACACTAGAACTCCTCTAAGACACAGCAATAGCATTGCTAGGAATTTATCCAAAGGATACAGGAGTGCTGATGCATAGGGGCACATGGACCCCAATGTTCATAGCAGCACTCTCAACAATAGCCAAAACATGGAAAGAGCCTAAATGTCCATCAACTGACGAATGGATCAAGAAGATGTGGTTTATCTATACAATGGAATACTACTTGGTAATGAGAAAGAATGAAATCTGTCCATTTGCAGCAATGTGGATGAAACTCGAGGGTATTATACTAAGTGAAATAAGTCAGTCAGAGAAAGATACCATATGTTTTCACTCATGTGTGGACCTTGAGAAACTTAACAGAAGACCATGGGGGAAGAAGAGGGGGAAAAATAGTTACAAACAGGAGGGAGGGAGGCAAACCATAAGAGACTCTTAAAATACAGAGAACAAACTGAGGGTTGATGGGGTTTGGGGGAGAGGGGAAAGTGAGTGATGGGTATTGAGGAGGGTTGAGGATGAGCACTTGTTGGGAAGAGCCCTGGGTATTATATGGAAGCCAATTTGACAATAAATTATATTAAATAAATAGAGAGGGAAAAAATGAATTGATGCCTAGGTCTTCCTCCCCCACTCCCTGGAGATTCAGACTGATTCACTTTTTTTTACCTTTTTTTTCTAAAGAAAGGCAGATGGCCACATGCAGCGCCTCCTTTGGATGTGTCTGGAGTCTTGGAAGACTGACTGTCCTATGTTCTTCTACAATGGACTTGTGAGCTTCTTTAGAGATTGTAGCAGGGAAGCACAACTACTCACATACCCTTGACTGAAGAATGGTCCTCCTCTATCAGGAAGGTGGTCCACTTAGACCAAGCACGCAGCTTTGGGAGGGATGCATGTGGAGTGGTTAGGAAGGAAGGGGACACTGGCCTCGCCAGCCAGAACGGCCGAGAATCAACCCTGGTGATCAATGGGGTGACCACAGCCAGATCATCCTCACATCCTCAGATTAATTCACTTTGGGCGCATCTTGGCATCAGTATTTTTTTGTGTTTTTTTTAAAGTTTATTTCTTTTTTAAATTATTATTTGAGAGAGAGAGAGAGAGCAGGGTAGAGGGGCTGAGGGAGAGAAAGAGAATCTTAAGCAGACTCCGTGCTCAGCACAGAGCCCGATGCAGGGCTTGATCCCATGCACACCCAGATAAACTCCTTTTTGCCTAAGACAGGTGAACATCTCTAATCTCTGGGGTTTCAAACACCTGCACATCCACTCCCAAGGTGCAGGCTAAGCACCCCTGAGCCATAGCGATGTCTTCAGAATGTTCTTATTTCCAAACAGATGGCTTAGCCTGATTCTTATTTGGCAGTTTGTCTATCGTGAGGCCTCCTCCAAGGTCCATTTTGCACCAATTAGCTTTTCTACCTGTGTTTCCGCTTTATGTCCCGTCTCCGCTCTGCCCACAGTGAGCCCCAGAGAATTCCTGCTGGTCTCAGCCTGCAGACATACCGTAACGTGGGGCCTGATACCGGGGACTGAAGGGACTGCCCTCTCCCCCATGTTAGCCTCAGGCTGACACTGGACCGTGACCTCGGGCATCTGCCTTTTCCACCACCAGACATGTCTATTTTTTTCGTTTAGGCTTATTCTCTTCAGATTTACAGGCACAGAGATTTTCAAAATCCTAGAACTTCTCCACATTTCTTCGTGAGAGCTCAGCGCAGAGACATAGGGAATAGCCTCTGTGCCCCACCTCAGGCCTAGAGACCCGTGACAAGTGTACAGCTTCTAGAGAACACGCCTGAATAGGCTCAGGGAGGGCTGTGGACAGGGATCCTGGTAACTGTGGAGACAGGCCCTGCTTTCCCCCTGCCCCCAGCCCCGGAGAGTCCTGTGCCTGGCTTTTCCTCCCCTAGCAGTGACACTCACTCCCAGCACCCACTCCCGGATTCTGATCCAGATTCAGATCTATAGTTTTTTAAAGCTCCGCAGATGATGTCAATGTCAAGTCAGGGCTCAGAACCACTGACCTTGGGACTCAAGACCACCTACACCCTAGGATTACTTCCTGTATGGTGGATAAAGAGTATAGGGAGCACAGAGACTCAGATGTTTTCACCTTCTCAGATTCTGACAACGGGTCCCTTCACTCATTCTTCTGCTGCCTGTTACTCTCTCCAGTTGCTAATTGCAGGTCCCTTAATCCTCACCTTCCCTGTGTGGATTTCTGACCTGTAAACTGCCTGATTGCTGATGCCAAGCTGGTTCATAATTTTTCCCAAATTACCCATTCCTGGCTTCACTGGATGACTGTGGCTTAAAACTCTAAGATTCTTACTGACTGTTTATTCAACAAATGGTTGGATTTTGAGCGTCTATAATCTGTGAGTCACTTAGCTAAACTGTATACAGGAATTTGGGAAATTTATATGAAAAATATAAATTGAATAAGACATGTACTTGAGCAAAGATGAAAAAAAATACTGGGTGAGTTCTGGGAGAATCAGTTTGTTTATTTATTTATTTATTTTTTTGTGGCAGAAAAAGGAAACTTGAGACAGATCAGGACTGAGAATAGGTAGAGGTGTTGCCTTTACATGAAAAAGAGGAACTGAGATAATAATCACCAGTAACCAGAAACACTTCAGATTAGAGAATGGAGGAAGAAGGTGTGCTTTACTATATTTAACTTGAACTCCAAATATATCTTACAAAAGTATACAATGTCTGTATGGGTAACTATTCCCCGGCAATATGTGCTGTTTTTATAGTAATGTCCACAGAAAAGGCATGACTGCCAGCACTATATGCGGTACCCTCTTCCCTGTTTAGTGTGGTCTAACCCCCTACCTGGAGAAAGCTCCGATACTCCACTGATGAAACCATCACCCAGCTCATCCTATATGTGCAAATAGGTTCCTCTGTGCTTGCCCAGCTGACACCTGTCTTCCTCTTTCTCCTGACTCACTTACACTCAAGAATGTTAAGCCCCAGCATATCCCGTCAATCATCCACTTTGTTTTCCCAGGAAGGAAGTCTCACACATCACTCTCCTGCCTGAACCAGGTGGGGGAAGGTCTAAGCACTATCAACGAAGTCAGTGGCATTTCACCAAGGACTCAGGTGTCTCCCCAGGAAAGCCAATGCTTCCCGTTCCATTGGGACAGAGAGGGAGCACAGCGGGCAGCCAGGACAGGTTCCTGGAGGTCTACGCTGAGCCGCCGCCTGAGCTCTGAAGGAGACAAGCTATTTATCAAAGTGAAAGATGCCTGATGCTGGAGTTGCTAAAAACAAACACTTCCAGGTTTTATCTACTTCCAGAAATGCTTACTTCTAAGTAGGTCAAAGTGTTCCTGAAGTAGGGCAGTAACAAGTGCCAGTCTCTCGCTGTGGCTGAGTTCCGATTCAGGAAGGCTTACCATTGCTGAGTGTCCCCCACATGGGATGGCACTTCAGTGCTGACCTCCAGTGCCACTTTCCCTGCCCCAGTGCAGGATTGGCAGCTGCAGCAGCATCTAGACTCATGGAGAGCCATGCAGAGGTTCCTCAGGCATCAAATGCAAAGTGGATTTTGCCTTGATGTAGCTCAGGTCAGAGAGAGAGGGAAACACAGAATCTGAAGCAGGCTCTAGGCTCTGAGCTGTTGACACAGAGCCTGATGAGGGGCTTGAACGCACAAACTGCAAGATCATGACCTGAGCCGACGTGGACACTTAACTGACTGAGCCACCCTGGTGCCCCTCAGGTCAGTTTATTAAAGATTTGAATAATAAGAGGAATGTGGAAGACACTGCCCATCCTTATACTTCTGTTTTCAGCCATTCCAAATAAATGAAAGGTACTTGGCCCACGTGTCCCCAGAGAAGACTTCCCAGGAAACAGGAATGCAAAGATTTCCTCAGTCAAAACTCCTAACATCAGAATCTTACTCCCTGTTCCTCAGGCTCCTGCTAAAGCTTAAGCCAGTTTCCACTACAGTTTTTAGGGGATGGGTAGCATACTGAACCTGGGGCCTACATCTCACCAAGAACCAAATAGGCCTTGCTCTTTTACTCATTTAAAAGAAAGTGGGAGGTGGGGGAGTGTGGACTGGATGGCTCCTACATCTCCCTCTTCCTGAAACTGCATCCTTTGAGGGCTCCCAAGCTGCTGATCAATAACCACTGAGACATTTCTGGCCCATCCCACTGGGGAATGATACACTCACACCCACCTCCACACTCAAGGTCTCACACTGCCCTCCATCACACAGGTCAGCCCATCTCTACAGTGTGATCTGAATGCTTCCTTCAATGACCAGAGTTAATCATTGAAAGAGAATAGGCACTGACAGGTGCAAGCCAGGGAATAACTTTAATTTTCAGTTCAAATATATCAAGTATGATCTCAACTCTTCTGGGTCAAAGATAAGAGAAAGAAGAGAGGAATAAACCATTACTTGGGGGGAAATCATAGAGCCAGACAGACCTGCTGGCTTGGGGAAAGGGCCTGGGATAGACCAGGAATAGAAACTGAGGGAAAGGGGGTACAGACTAGAGACACTGTGGGGGCCTCTGCAGAACCTGTGGATGAAACCAGAAACAGAACCTTGCCCTTGTGAATAGCCCTGGAATGGATTCAGGCTGGAAAAAACCCTAGAGTCACCACCATGGGGTTATCAGCATTGGGACAAAGGGCAGGCAGGGAGATGAATATTAACTGACCTCTAGTGAGGTGCACGTAGGCCGGGAAGTCTAACTCAAGGGAAGGAAGTACTGTTGCCCCTTTTTATAGACTGCCAGGATCTTGCCCAAGGCCACGAGCTGGTCAGTGGCTGAGCTGGGATTCAGACCCAGGTCTTCCCCATCAGGACTTGTAGTCTCTTCACACCTGTCATCATCATGCTGCTTGTATATACAACAGTATGACCAACTTTAGGGTTTCCTTTATTTATTTATTTTTTAATGTTTTTGAGAGAGAGCAGGAGCATGAGCAGGGGAGGGGCAGAGAGCGAGGGAAACAGAGAATCTGAAACAGGCTCTGCACGGTAAGCATAAAGCTGGACGTGGGGCTTGAACCCATGAACCATGAGATCATGACCTGAGCCAAAGCCGGATGCTCAACTGACTAAGCCACTCAGGTGTCCCTCAACTTAACAGTTAAAAGCACTTTTATCGGGGCATCTGGATGGCTCAGTCGGGAGAGCATGTGACTCTTGATCTTGGGGCTGTGCGTTCGAGGCCCAGGTTGGGCGTAGAAATTACTTTTAAAAAATCTAAAATAGGAAAGAACTTTTACTTAATAACATTGCCACCTTTGAGTCTTCCAGCAACTCTGTAAGATAGGTATTTTTATCAGCTTCCCTTTCCATACATATGGAAACTAAGATAAAGTGACTTTCCCTCATTCCACACGCTGTCCTGTTTCTGAGAACCAAAGCCTCGCCTGTTTGCTCAAAGACGTGTGAAGAAGATGGGATGACTGTAATATATTAAGTTGAACCATTTGAAATTGCTGATATTCAACCATTTTTGGCTAACAAAAATAGCAATTTCTTGTGGTTCAATCTAATAAATTAGACCTTAAAATGAAGATACTGATGTTAAGCTTCAATGGATTATTTTTGGACACCTAGGTTCATCGCCTTAGGTTACCAAGGATGCTTACCTGATATGGAAAGAAAAAAACAGACATCTTTAGAACTGGAGGGGATCCTACAGGTAATTCAGGAAGATAGGGATGAAAGGTAACAAACTCGCTATTTTAAAGTAAGCAGCAGTATAAATGACTGTAGGGAATAGCCAGGAAAAAAGACGAGCCAGTAGAGCGCCTTGGAGTGCAAGTTGGTGGCCTCAGAGCTGTGCCCAGGGAGGAGACCAGATGGGAGGTGTGCATGAGGGACTTTGGGGCACCCGATGTAAAGCTGGATGGCTGGACTTTCCTAAATCCAAGGATGATGAGCAGGATTTAAAACCACACATACCAATAATCACTTTAAACAAATTAAGATTGTTGAATTTAATCCAGGTNTTCCTAAATCCAAGGATGATGAGCAGGATTTAAAACCACACATACCAATAATCACAAATTAAGATTGTTGAATTTAATCCAGGATGGTTTGTTCTGCCCCAAGGATTTAGTTAAAAATGTACAGAAAAATTACTAGGCTCTTATTAAACTGTACCTTAGGAAAGAAGTGTCTAATGTTTTATCTGCAAATTAAATTTGCATATAAAGATAAGAATCAGAAGGCGATGGAGCATGAGAGTTAGGACTGGTAGGTTTCAAGTGGGGGACTGGAGAAAGAAGGTGAGGAGGAGGGATGGGCAAGAAGCATCTGGGTTTCAGCACTAAGTCAGAGGAATTTCTCACCATTAGAACCATACTAAAATGCAGTAGGCTTCTTCTAGAAGTAATGAGCTCCCAGGCCGTGGGAGCACTCAAGTAATGCTTGGCTGAGTGTCAGATGTGTGTAGAAGGGAGTCCCTACATTAGGGAGAGAGTGAACAGGAGGACCTTTATTGGGATTTTCAATTCTAAGATTTCCAAGAATCCATAAAAGCCTATGTTCTGAAGCAAAATGAAATCTAATCAAGGACCACTTTTATTCAATTATAAAAAGAAAAATTTTACTTCTAACTTTTTATAATTTTGAAAAATGACTAGGACCTCCTTTTAGAATCTCTCCCAGTGAATCTCCATCTGTCTTAAAACACTTCTTTGAGAAATATCAGCTCAAGTAAGTTACATTTCTCATGCAAATGCATTATTTTTTGGTTTCAGTGAATAAAAACAACCTTGCCATCATTTTTCACTGCAAACATACTATATTCAACTATGTTATTCTTTTTTAAAAAGTTTATTTATTTATTTATTTTGAGAGAGAGAAGGAGGGGAGGAGCAGAGAGTGAGGGACAGAGAGAGAAACCCAGCAAGGCTCTGTGTTGTCAGCACAGGGCCTGGTGTGGGGCTCGACCCCACACACCGAACCGTGAAATCGAAACTGTGAGTTGTACGCTTAACCGACTGAGCCACCCAGGCGCCCCTCAGCTATGTTATTCTTAAATACTATTCTGTGGGCTATAGCATGGAAACCTGTTCCCAGGGTTATGCATCCTTCTCCGGGGTATAGTTTTGTTCTAGGAGAAAGTGAGTTCTGAATTCCAAGGTGTCTCCCTCATAGCTGGTCAGTTACAGACACACACACAGAGTAGGAGTATAGACCAGAGACTGTAGTTCTAACATGTCACTTCATAACTGAAAGGAAATGCCTGGGGACAATTATGTTTTCAGCTTCCCATGGTTAATCCCTGTGGTAGGCATTATAGAGTCAACTAAAACCTGAGAGTAGCTTCTCCTGATGCAGAATTACACTGAAAACTATGAGAGAGACTTCTAGTGGACTCTCTAGTCCATAGGCAGAAGGAAGCTTTTAGTCTCTGGATCTGACAGCAGAGGGGACAGGAAAGGCTCATTTTGGTTTCTGGCAGCAGAAAGCGCAGGAAGTTCCCATCTGCAGAAAATCTGTTGGACAGGTTGGACCAGCTCCAGGGTTAGGCCAGCCCCTATCAGGTCCCTAACTGGACTCAGTTCTGCCTACGATCCACAGGGCTGATCAGAGTTTTTCTGCTGGAGCTGGGGACACCAAGATCTTTCTAGTGGGCAAAGCCCTCACAAGACAAAATCTGTCTGTTTGCTGCTACTACCTCTAGGGAAGGGAACACATGAGGCCAGAGGTGGGAGGAAGAGTGAGAGAGCAGTATGTATGGCCATCTCTCTCTAAATTCTTATCCAGCTAGATTGGTTGCATAAAGGGGGGCCTTGTCAGATGGAAGCTCAATGAATTTGAGTACTTGTCACAAATGCCTTCAGACTTGGGAGGCTGTAGAGCACACTTAAAGAGTGAGACCTTGGGAAATGGACAGACCTGGCTTCGAATCAAGGTCCTCACTTGTGAGCTATGTGTCTTATGGCAAGTCACCTAATCCTTCTAAGATTGACCTTTCTTGTCTATAAAGTGAGAAAATATTCTTGTTACTTGTACTGAGGCACTAACTCAGAAACCTGAGTATTAGGAAGGAAGGCTCAATAAATGTCAGGTATTTTTATGAGGTGACTACAAACTTAATATAAGTCAGTAGTGTCACAGACCCGCCCAGCATCTTCAGGTTGCTGTTGAGGTGTGTCTCCAGAGCCCAAGTTTTCTCCACTGTTCTATACCTGCACACCACAGTTTGGGTAAGCTGTTCCCTGAAGGCAGCTGGGTGATGATAGCAGCGAACATCAGGAGACCCCATAGGAGAGGGCTCCTTGTGAACAAGTTGAGGCCGCTTAGGGTCCCTGCCCCTTTCCTCCTGGACATCTGCTCGTAGGGCTCACCTCCTGGGCTAGGTTTTGCTAAGCAAAGAGGTGTCTCCTTATAGCTTCTCCAGGCACGCAGCTGGAGCCAGGAAGAAACTGTGTAGGAAAGGAAATGGAACACAGATGTCTTATATAGCTGGGCAGAGAAAAGCCTAGACAGGTTTTTGGGTCCTAGGACAGAAGCATCCAGGACCAATGCTTGTTTTAAATACCATTTTAACCATTTTTAAGTATACAGTTCAGTAGCATTAAGTAACAACACTCCCTTGGTTGTGTAACCACCACCATTATTCAGCTCCAGGACATTTCTCATCTTGCAAAACTGAAACTCTGTACCCATCAAACACTAACTCCCTATTCCTCCTCTCCTTCCAGCTGCTCATAACCACTATTCCACTTTCTGTCTCTGTGAATTTGACTCCTGTAGGTAAACTCTTATAACTGGAACCATACAATATTTGTTCTTTTGTGATTGGTTGATCTCATGCAACACAACGTCTCCAAAGTTTATTCATGTTGTATCATGTGTTGTATTTTCCTTTTTATATTTTCTAAATCTTTTTTTTTTAACAGTTATTCATTTTTGAGAGACAAAGAGAGACAGAGCATGAGTGGGGGAGGGGCAGAGGGAGGGGGAGACAGAATCTGAAGCAGGCTTCAGGCTCTGAGCTGTCAGCACAGACGAGGGGCTTGAACTCATGAATAGTGAGATCATGACCTGAGCTGAAGTCAGACACTTAATGGACTGAGTCACCCAGGCACCCCCGGATTTTCCTTCTTTTTAAAGGCTGGACAATATTCCATTCTATGTGTTTGGCACATTTTATCTAGCCATGGCCTCCACTGATGGACACCAGGGCTGCTTCCGTTTTTTTTTACTTTTGTGAACAGTGCTGCTATGAGCATGGGTGTGCAACTAGCTCCTTGAGTTCCTCCTTTTGATCTTTTTGGGTGTATACCTGGGCATGTAATTCCCTGATCGTATGGTAATTCTATGTTTATGTTTCTGAGGGACCCCATACTGTTTTCCATAGCAGTTCACTATTTTACTTTCCCATGAGCAGTGCACAAGGGTCCCATTTCTCCACATCCTCACCAATGCCTGTGATTTCCTGTGCTTTTTTAAAAAACATAATAGCCATCCTAATGGATATAAACTGGTATCTCATTGTAGTATTGATTTGCAGCTCCCTAATTGTTAATGATGTTGCCCATGTTTTCATATGCTTATTGGCCTTTTGTACACTTTCTATGGAGAAATGTCTATTCAAGTCCTTTGCCCATTTTTAAATCAAATTGGTTTTTTTTTGTAGTTGTGTTGTAGGAGTTCTTTATATAATTTGTGTTTTAATCCCTCCCAATTCACCTTTAATATCTCCTATGCCTGATAATTGGGGGTTGCCAAACCCATACAGCAGTGACTCTCAATGCTCATGCAACAGCAGAATTACCAAGGAACCAAAAAAATACTGATGCCCAGGTGGTTCTGAATGAATTGGTCTGCGGCAGGGCGTGAGGCATTAGTAGACTTTAAAAGTCTCCTGGGAGTGGTTCTAAACTGTATCCAGAGTTGAAACTGTTGCTACAAAGTCTTTGTCCCTGGGGAGGTGCTGTCCTCCACCTCCTGCTGCTGAGAGACTGAGAGGGGATAGATGAGGAAGAGGAATGACGAGGCCCCTCAGGGCCCGACCCCAGTGAGAGTGTCAAGTGGCAGCATAGTAATAGGAAAGGCAAGCTCCCCACTCCTTCATGCAGCCCTATCTCAGTCCTGCCGCAGACATATCAGGAGGAAACAACCAACCACTATCTTTTGAGAAGGCAGGAAAGGAAAGACAAGAGAGGAGCCGGAGCTGCCTGGAAGCCCAAGGGGCAGAGCGTGTGGGGAGGGCGCTGGGCAAGGTGGTGGGAGCCTTGGTTCTACTCCAGCTTTGCCGTCAACTTTTCCTGTGGCTTCTGAAAAGTCATCTTGCTTTCCCATGCCCAAGAGTGGCCCTAGAGGAAAGGAAACTGGGCTAGTGCACTGGTTCTGACCTGGCTATACTTTGGATTCACCCAAAGAGCATTTAAAAACACGGATCCTCAGGTCCCATTCCAGATATTCTGAATCCTGTTGTTTTAGATGGGGACGGGGCATTGTCATTTGGTAACGCTTCCAGGGGATTCCGGGCAGCCAGGGTTGAGAGCCTGGTCTAGTGGTTCACCAAGTCCCCTTCGCGGTGTTAACAGTCGGAGGTTATTCCACCTGCATTTCTGGGGGTAACAGTCATGGCCTGAGCACTCCTCTGGCTCTTAGCACATCATACAAACACTGTCTTGCTTCTCACAGTCCACAGAAGCACTGACCTGATGCTCTCTGCAAGGGTTAAGAGGACTAGTTCCCTCCTAAGAATTGAAAAAGAAACAGATTCTGACTCTGGTGACATTGGGTGAGGCTACCCTGTACTAGTCCACAACCCCCAGAGGAATGTTTCATCCTCAACCATGCTGTGCATAACTCATAAGGTGAAGCACCTGCTGGAGACAAATCATCTGGGAGGAGAAAGGCCAGGGGGCCAGTAGGCAGCCAGTTGGAATGGGAGAATGAACAGTTTATGGAGTTTCTGCTAAGAGGCCATAACTCCCAACAGGCCCTGGAGTGGGAGATGGCTTTCCAAGCTGGGATGTGTGCATGAGAGCATACGCTTTCAGACGAGACCATGTTAGGGCCTTATGGAGTCCTGGCTGCTAGGAAATGGGCACCTCTGTACTCTGAGCCCACACAGGTGAGAGAGCAGTACGAGCTCATAGACAGCCACCTGAAGGCCCACTCAGACTATGCTTGGAGAGAGAGGAACCAGCCTACAAACAAACAGAGCCAAGGAAATGGGTGCCAGGCACTGGTAGG
The DNA here is from genome assembly GCF_008692635.1 of Crocuta crocuta. Classification (NCBI taxonomy): domain Eukaryota; kingdom Metazoa; phylum Chordata; class Mammalia; order Carnivora; family Hyaenidae; genus Crocuta; species Crocuta crocuta. The sequence goes on along the minus strand of NW_027530544.1, from coordinate 3,063,530 downwards.
GTACTGCCTTTAAGAAGCCATGCTGGCTGGCGGAGTGTGCCGAGAAGTTCCATGCCTGTCTCCTTCCTCGCTTTCTCTCTTGCCTCTATTTTCCATCTCTCCTCCTCCTTAGTGTCCGTTTGCAGTTGACCCTCCACTAATCCCTCTCCCTCTAGAGTTCTCGCCCTGAATGCCTCTGGATCACAGACCCCCTTTGGCTGCTCTCTGCCTCTTCACTACAGCTCTGCTCCTGTCACAAGTGGTAGGGTCCCAGCTGGGCAGGGGCGAGGAAGGCATGCACATCCTACCCAGCCACAAGCTGGAGAGGCAGGGCCTCAGTCAGGAAGTCTCAGCTCCTCTCTGCAAATTAAGTCCATCCCGATGAACAATCCACAGCCTGCAGATCTATGACAAGTCGGCCTTCCCCAGCAAAGGAAATGCTGTCCTTGGTTCTGTCTCCAAAGATGGGGTTCTCTAGGCTGGATGTGTGGGAGTTTGTGGCTATTTTGCTGAATAATCGATGACAAATAATGTAATAGCTATCACTTATCATGACAACTACCACGCACTGTGTGCCAGGCACTGTTCTAAGTGTTTTGTGTATATTGCATCATTCACCCTCACACTTCTAGCCCCTTTGTGCCTCAGTTTCCCCTTGGTTAGACTTCAAACTGAATCACATTCCTGAGTTTCACCCATCACTTCCCGGGTACCATGAGTTTCTGCAGTGGACACTTCGAAGGACCAGGGAGCTGTACCTGCAATTACAAATTCCACATGATTTCCTGACACAGTTCCTCCTCAGTCTTCAGAGAATATGGGGAGAAGCAGGCGATGGCTGAACTGGGGGAAGGGGGCCTGAAGGTGTGTGTGTGCGTGTATGTAGGGAAGAGAATCAGGTCTTAGTTTCCAGTTTTCTTCTAGTGGGAAAAAACCAGGGATGCCCTTGGAAGAGGTGGGCAGCTCCAATAATGCAACCTGCTACTGCCATCTGGTGGGCAAAAGGAAGATGGCAGGCTTTAGAGGTGGACCAGATGGAATTCCAGAATCAGCAACATTTCAGAAATTTAATTAGCCTGCAGTACCTACTAAGAAGTCTGTAGTAGGTCTCTGTGGTGACCCTGATGTCTCTGCTTCCCCAAAGGCCCCGACCCTCTTCCCATTTCATAAATACTCAGCATGGGTCTACATAGAGGGTGACCCTGATGTAGATCATCTGACCAGTTAAGAAAAGAAGCTCAGAACCAGGAGAGCTTGGTGTTGGCTTCTGGGCCTCAGTTTACTCAAAGCCCCTGCCAGCCTTGACTTTCGAAGTTAGAAGTTCTCAAACTAGAGTGAGCATCAAAGTCCCCAGGGGAGCTTGTTAAAACACAGACTGCTGGCCCCTACCCCAGTGATTCAGACCTAGTAGGTCTGGAGTGGAGTCTGAGTTTGCATTTCTAAAAGTTTCCGAGGGATGCTGACACTGCCAATCCTGAGACCCTTCCCCCCCTCCCCCACCAGCTCTGTCACCTTGGAGAATCACTGTTCTATGTAGTTCAGGCTCCTTGGTGTGAGGGGATAAACAAGCAGAGAACTTATATAAAATGAGTAACACAGAACTCATATAACACAGAAGGCTGGGCTCAAAGAATGTATCCATTAAGGCCCCATAAATGAGCATCCTGTGCCCTGGCAGGGCTGAGGGGAGGGCCAAACCTGACTCAGCTATGCTGAGCACTTGGGTGGGGGTGGGGGGCCAGAGAGCTCAAAGCAGCTCTGGAGCCGGCAGTATGGGTCAGCACAGAAGGGAGAAGTCTAGGCTTGGTCACAGGCAGAAGACTTTTCTGAATGTAGTTGGAGAGCTGGAAGAGGTCTTAGAAGCCATCTAATTCAGCTTTTCTTTTAGGATGAACTGGACTCACAAACATTCATGAGTTTTCCAAAGTCACAGGGCCACTTGGTAGCTCTTTCTCCTCAAGCCCCCAACCCACTCCCTTCACAAGCAGGTCAAGAGAAATCCCACAAGGTCAGAATAGGTTCACGAGACAGGTTAGCTCACTGGTTCTTTGGTTAGTGTGGGCTCGTACCCAGGGCCTTTCTGCATGTGCCCGCCCCCTCGATTCCCCCTACCTTTCACCAGGGGGAAGAAGCAGTCCATCTCCACGCTGCTTCGGGAATGAGAGATGCACAGGGCACTGCTGGGAACCAGGCCCTCCTGGGGGGGGCTCCGTTCTGTGGTGCGGACCAGACACCAGCCTGGCCGCTCGCTGGGTCGCTCCAGCAGCTCCACGGTCTGTCCCACCTGGATGGTCAACTCGCTGCTGTGGCCCGCATTGAAGTCCTGAAGGACCACGGTCAACTCACATCCGCCAGAGAGCTTGGGGTGGGGCACGGAGTGGAACGTGAGTGGTTGGGGGAGGAGAGAATGGGTGAGAGGGGGAGGGAGAAAGGGTGTGTGCAGAGGGGAAGAGGAGGAGGAGGAGGAAGAAAAAGGGGGGAAAGATGGGGTCCGGAGTAGAAAGAAGGCAGAAAAAGGAGTTGGGAACAGGAAAGAAAACAAGAAAATAAAGTAATTGACATGGTGCCATTCAATCATTCCGCTGCTCTAGCTCCAGCCGCAATCTGGAGCCTAGCCACAACCGAGCTTAATTCTAATTCTTTCTTGTTCGCTTGGAGTTAGTTTCATTTTCCTTTGCCAAGCTTCCAGCTAACTGTGCCCTTTACCCCCTTCCCTAGTATGTCTCTTTAGTTCTTCCCAGGGTGCTACCCTGTGCCCCTCCTTGCCCCATGATCACCCTCAGACTCTTACTGGGCACCATTTCTAACTCACTCACTCTTACCTGCTTCCAGCTGAAGCTTGGGAACAATGGAAGAGACAACCTCTTTCCTCTTAACTTTTGCAGCCTTCTCCACCCCCACCCCTAGCTGGAGCCATCAGCTTAAAACAGATGTTGCCAGTGACACAAAAAAGAATAAGGTGTGAACACAAAGGAGAAACAGAAGAGAAGGGAATATAATTGGTTTACCTTAGCCCAGCCAACTGGGGACTAGGGAAAAGAATGGGAAGGGAGGAGGGTGCCTGGGTGGCTCAGTCTGTTAAGCATCCAACTTGGGCTCAGGTCATGATCTCATGGTTCATGGGTTCGAGCCCCACGTCGGGCTCTGTGCTGATAGCTCAGGGTCTGGAGCTGCTTAGGATTATGTGTCTCCCTCTCTCTCTGTCCCTCCCCCACTTGCATTCTGTCTCTGTCTCTTTCTCTCAAAAATAAATAAAAAGAAGAAAAAAAACAAAAACAAAAAACAGAAAAAAAAAATAATCGGAAGGGAGGAAGAGGGGCCACATCTTACTTGGGAACCATCCTCAGTATCCCATCCTGCCCTTGCTCTGGGCCTGGCACTTCCAGACTGTGCTGGTTCTGGGGCAGAACCAGTAAAACTGGGTGGAAAGACCTCAGGATGAGAGCAACCACTTCTAGTTGGACACTGAGACTTTCACTTCTTACCATGAGAAACCACTAGTTATTAGCTTGTCTCAGAAAGCTAAGGCCAAGCCTCTCTCTTAAAAATTTTTAAAAAAATATTTTATTTATTTTTGAGAGAGAGAGAGAGACAAACAGAGCATGAGTGTGGGAGGGGCAGAGAAAGAGTGACAAAGACACAGAATCCAAAGCAGGTTCCAGGCTCCAAGCTGGCAGCAGAGAGCCCAGGCTTGAACCCACGACCGTGAGATCATGACCCAAGTCAAAGTTGGACACTTAACCAACTGAGCCAACCAAGTGCCCCTGCAAAGCCTCTCTCTTGAAAGAGCATCTGCACTTAGGGGCAGAGGGGAAGATAAGGGAAGGAATGGGAGACCCAGAGGCCCAGCGGGGTAGCCTATTCTCCCCAAGGTTCAGCCCAGACAGTGGCTCCATGGGAAAGTCCCGCTACCACATCCAGGAAACCTGGCCTCTGTCTGTGCATCTCTTATTGAAGCCTTCAGAGTCTGTACTGTCTGCACCAGCAGCCGTACTAATGCACCTGTTCAAGTACATTGTGTACCTATATGTCCTGGGAAGCTTCTGCTGAACGGTAAACCCAGAAGCAGCCCAGTATGCAGAGAAACAACAGTCCCCTCAGGACCAAGAGGTCAGCAGTCCTGACTGTGGGAATCTCCTATTAAAGGACCCTGAACATCACAGTGGGCTTGAGAAGGTTACACGATGCATCGGACTGATGGTTGCAATATGTACTGCTACCAGCCACGGAGAAGGGAGCCTGCTCTAAACACGTGTCCGTGGATGGGCATGGTGCTACTGTTGAGATTGGATCAGGAAAAGAAATCTGTAGGATAGAAGTTGGAAAAGGAAAAAGAAATGGAAGAAGGAGAAAACATGCTTGTTGGCTCATTTTTCCATTTAACTTTCCTTATCCCATTAAACACCCCTGTGCCCTTCTGGTGCCATCTTCCCAAAGCTTCATTTTAAGAGGGATGTTGTGAGATGGTAATACGTCAGGTCTGTAGAGTGTTTTTACTCCATCCTCACAACAACCAGCAGACACTACGATCAGCACCTTATCCATCAAGACCTTTAAGCTCAGGAACATTAAGATCATTGTTTAGAACAATGAGTGTGCGCTCTTTCCGCCATCTTTGAACCCGTGGAGGCCTGCTGGAACAGGACTCCTGAAATGACAAATATGTCTGGAAGGTTGTGGTCTAAAGCCATTTTTGCTGGCTATAAACGGGGTCTCAGAAACCAGAGGGAGCACACAGCTCTTAAAATTGAAGGTGTTTATGCCCGAGATGAAACTGAGTTCTATCTAGGCAAGAGATGTGCTTATGTGTACAAAGCAAAGAACAATACAGTGACTCCTGGTGGCAAACCGAATAAAACCAGAGTAATCTGGGGAAAAGTAACTTGTGCTCATGGAAACAGTGGCATGGTTCGTGCAAAATTCCGAAGCAACCTTCCTGCTAAAGCCATTGGCCACAGAATCCGTGTGATGCTGTACCCCTCAAGGATTTAAACTAACTGAAAAGTAAATAAATAAAGGTGTAGATTTGTTCTCTTGTAAAAAAAAAAAAAAAAAAAGAACAATGAGTGTGCATAAAAATTGCCTCAGGAGTTTATTAAACTTGCAGATGCTGTTGCTGGTCTCTCGCTTGCCCTAGCCCCCAATTACAGGCCCTGATTCAGGGGACCCAGGAATGTATATTTTTACCTAGACTCCCCCAACTCATGATTCTAAATGGAGGGTCCCTGAGATGCTGTCTGAGAAACACAGGCCAGATGGTTTCCCACCAGTCACCCAGCTGGACTTGAATCCAGCCTTCCACCACAAACCCCGTGTTCCTTAACCCACATACCAGAGCAAATTATGTACAAGTTTTAGGTATGTAATGTGGTTGGAGGGGGTGGGAGACAGGTGAAGGAAGACATCACTGGCCTGAGCTACTGTTCTTCTGAGAGTTTGCTTGGCCTACAACAAGTTGCTTAAACTTTCTGGACAGCAGTTTATAATCTTAACCAGTTTGCATTAACATATGAAAAGCTACATCACTGAAACACAAATTTCACTGAAACACAAGTTTTGCCGAGTTAATTTCACTGATACTCTATTTTATTACTTTTCTCAGTTGCTGGTGGCATCCCACTAAATTGAGTCCACTTTCCACTAATGGAAATTTGTAGAATTTGCAAATTCCATTTGTAGAATGTTGAACTAGAGGACCACAACATTTCCCGCTAACTCTGAGAATTTCTATCATCGAGCTTCTACGCGTCCATGGAGGCACTCCTCGGTGCCAACCTCAGGATTCTTTCCCAAAGTCAAGTGTGCACATGGCCTGAGATGCAACTTATAACCCTTTCAGTGTAAGGACACAAGTCTAAACGTCTAAACCAAACTGACTCCATGACAGGCTTTAAGTTTCCCCTCTAAACTAGAAGGCCTAAGTTTCAGCTTCCCGGAAACTATCAGGCAGTTACACATTGCCCAAGGCAGGAGAAACCACCCTTGCAACACCCAATCAGGAAAGGCCAGCGACCACCCTCCACATTATTAAGGGAGAGGCCTGGAGATAGAAACTATAGATAGGACCCTGTTACCTAATGTTAAAGTTAACCTGTTAGCCGCCCGAGTAAGACCCTAGGCTCGCTCTGTGATTGGTTAAATTTAAAGGTACTCTAAACGTTGTAATTGGATCCCGCCAAAAGTAACGAATACTCTAGACAATGTGTATGGTCAAACCCGCTGTCAATGATGTTGTAGAATTATGATTGGATCACTGTTCCCATGTCACAACTTCTGTAACTCCCCCGTCCCAAACCCCATAAAAACCCTACTCTGCCCTTGTTCGGGGCTCTCAGCATGGATCCATTGTGTTAGTGAGGTCTGGGAGCCCGAGCTTAAGCCCGTAATAAAGCCCTTTGTCTTTGCATACCTGACTCGGACTCCTTGGTGGCCTTGGGATTTTGGGGAGATCGCAATCTGGGCATAACATCGGGGATGGGTATGGCTCTTTTGCAGACTGTTACAGCAAAGCAAAGGGGGCCTGAGGCTCTGGTAGCAACAGCCCAGCAGGTCAGCAGACACAAGGCCACTGCCCCTCAGAACAAGTTATAGCCAGACCTACCCACGGGCAGGCAGGGGGCTGAGGTGGGGGCAAGAGTGGATAAAGAGCCAGGCTACGTGCTTCTACAATTCAAAGATCAAGAGAAGCCCGGAAAACACCATCAGATTGTGGTTTTTGCTTCCTGTAGTCTGCCCAGGCCAGACAGACCAGAAAGTAGAAGATGATCAACAGGCAATTTTGCTGGGGCTCAAAGACGCAGCCAAAACCCATTACAGTTCAAACAGAGGATGAAAGTCCTGGTTTTGCCTCTCCTCAATAGCGTGGCCAAACAGATTTATCACACTTGGTCCCCACTCCAGGGCAACAGGGGAATTCTAAACAGTGGCAGTGGCAGCGAGGCAGTAGGAAAGATGGATGAGTCAGTGGTCAGACAGAGCCGCCCTTCAAATAATCCCTCCTCATCCTCTCCCCAGAGCAATAAGGAAGCTTCAGGTACCCAGGGGACTCAGAGTTCATACTTGAGAAACTCTGCTTCAGAGAAGCCAGGACTAGGATTAGTCCTGGAAAGTTCTCAGAGCCCTTGCCAGTAGGGGAGGGGTCAAGGGCAGAGGGGCCAAAAGACCTTTGAGGAATCTGGGCACACTAAAAACATTTTTCATTGCAATTCTCATAATAATTCATTCATGCTTCGTTCTCTAAGCCTTCTCCTGGATGGGGATGAGTCACACCACCTACTGAACATTAATTACAGAATGTTCCCCTCATTAACCAATAAAACCAAATCCCCTCACAGACACTAAATTATCAGTTTCTTAGAAAAGTAGGTGCGCATTTTTCTTTCTGACCAGTTCTGTGTGCCAGCAGGTCTGCTGTCTCACAGAGCCCCGGGGTCATTACTTTCTCTTCTTCCTCTTCCCATCTGGAAAGGACCAGTGACCACGTCCCCAGTCTCACTGTCCCTTCCATTCTGCAGGGCTGCACCCTTTTACAGTGGCACATTCAGGAAGTCTGCGCTTCTCTCCCTGAGCTAAATCTCTGTCCCAGAAATTTAAAATAGATCTTATCCAACAGTGTGTTGTAGAGAATGTTGCAAACAGTATCTGTTTTCACCTTGCGCTTCTCCTCCCCAAAGCTTTTAAGAATGGTTTCAACATCCTCCTTGCAAATTTTTAAGGTATTGTCTCAGTGACCCATGTTCCCATTTCACAGACACCCTCTTGCTGAAATCAGGGGGTGTGGAGGGAAGGTGCCCAACCTCTCCCCACCCACCTCAAAGTCACACCCTGCTGAAAAGTCCAAGGATGCCCAAGGCTGCACCCTATTTGTACTGTTTATTTACCAACTGTCAGCTATGGATGCTTAACTTCCAATCTACCAGTTTCATCCCACTCCAGATTCTAAGACCAAACTCACTCCTAGGAAGGAAATGTTGGGAGCCATGAGTCTCAGCATGAAGTCAGGTGTTCCTGCATCTTCTCTGACCACGTACCCCAGTTTCTATAATTTTCTCTTGCCTATTCCCTTCAATGTGGCCCTCACCTCAGCAGTCTCTGACTCGGCCGCTTCCTGGGAGTGTCTCAGACGTTTTCTTTGCCTAGCTCCCTAGGACCCTGCCCAGGGCCTGCTAAACGTTTCTGATGCTAATGGCTAGCTGGATTTCTGCCCTGCCTCCCAACCCCCTCAGTCGGCTCTTCCCTCATCCTGCTGGTGAATCACCGTCTGATTCTTTTCCCCTTACTTTCCCAGCCTCTCTCCTTCCTGGGTCCTGGCCATTTCCCAAGGAAACTTCTTGCTGTGTTGCCCCTGGGTGGACTTTGTCCTCCCCACTCTGAGGTGCTCCTCACACCCTCACTTTCCTCCTGCTCCTCAGTCACAGCTCTGGCACCTTTCCAGCAGGTACCACGACACATACAGAGGAGACTTTATAACCACCCTTGAGCTTTTTGCCAGAAACCAGTGCTCTCACTGAGGTTCGTTTTTGCTTGGTGACTCCTTGGAGACTGACTGAACCTCCTTGACTGTATAAGCAATGAGAGCCAGATTACCCCTAAAAACTTCCTTATTTTACAGGAAAAGATACAATTATTCCTTGTGGGTTTTCCAGTGACATCGGGAGAGGTAGAGCACCACCTCACCCAGAATTCCACTGCTGTCATTTCAGGGCCTTAACTTCAGCCTGCCTCTGTCTCCACCAGATTCTTCTGAGGGCCCTGGACTCTGGAGCCCCTCACAGGTTTTGTGACCAGGGGCAAGTTACTTAACTTACTGGCCTCAGTTTCCTCATCTGTGGAATGGGGATATGATGGTATCTCCTTCATAGGTTGCTATGAAGATTAAAGGAGATAATTTCATTTTGCAGTAGGCTCCATGCCCAATGTGGGGCTTGAACTCATGATCCTGAGGTTCACAGTCACGTGCTCTCCCAATGGAGCACCCCACTGAGATAATATTTTTAAAGCACTAAGGACAGTAGCTCCAACAGAGTTAGCTTTCCAAATGCTTGTTTACAAATAAATTCTAGTGGTATTAATGAATTATCATTATTATTTAAATATGAGGGGAAAGTCATGGAGTAAAGAAGAAGTGGAAGAAAAAGGAATCAATTTGATGGCCCACTGTCTGCGAACAGACTGTACCAGATGTAAACAGGTGTGTAAATTATTATGTAAGTAAATCAGATGTTTTTCCTTTTTAATAATAAAAATGGAGTCTTGCCTTAAACCAGCACTATTAAAAGAACTGGCCTGAAAGGTTTTAGGGAAGGTGACTCGCATGTCTTTAAGGGTCTCCCAAGTCAGTGCAAACTTTTTCTGCAAAAAACAAGGGGATTGTGGGATCCTGGATCCCTTTATGGAAAAGGAAGACTCATGCTTCATTGCTCACCACTCGCCGCCCATCTGATGACCATGCCACACCCCCCCCTCATGATCCTGACGACTGCCCCCTCTACCTGCCTGCTGACACCGTGGACATCAGCTCCCGATGCGGCTTCGTCCATCAGGTAAGTCAGACTCCTCCTCCTCCCCTGGCCTCCTGCCCTCTGATTCACTCTGGCCACAGAGGGCACAGCGCTCAGCCAGTGCGAGGCACAGAGTCCTCTGAATTAACGTTTACATGGGAATGGCAACAAGGGAGGCCAGAGCCGGCCTTAGAAAAAATGTGAAGTGGGAGGGTGTCCACTTGGTGAGGTTTAAGGGGCACTGAGAGGGCCTGCCAACTCCTGTTCAGAACAGTCCTTCTCTCCCACAGCGGGCCCTGTGCCTGCTGCCAATGCCTCTGTTCCCACAGTCAGAGATTGATGAACTCTGTTTCATTAGATAACATCCCTTACCATGAAATGTCTCAAAGCAGAGCATGTATATGATTCCCTTCCAATTGCGAAGGGATAAGAAGCAGCACACGGGTGACATGCACCTGCACTCATATGGCTTTGAGCATGAGTATGTTCCTAACAGCATTTTTAAATACGAGAAACAACAACCACCCTGAAGCTAAAATATGAAAATCTAACAGGAAGGGAAGAGTTAAGTCATTATGATATATAAAGTGACTGTTTAATTAAGCAGTCATTAGATATTCATAAAGCTTTGTGACAGTTACAAATTGCTGACCTCATATAAAGTTTAAAGAAAAGGACAGGATGTAAAGTTGCATATATAACTAGGTGGAGAACATCACTAACAATGACCGTATTCATCGGAAATTCACAGGAAGGAAATTCATCAAAAGTTAAGACTGGTTTTACTGGGTGGAAAATTCTGCGTGATTTGTGCCCCCCCCCATCTCCTTACTAATTTCCAGACTTATTTCATAATGAAAGTAACAATAACAACTTGTACAGCAGATCAACAATATAATGGGGAGGGGATGTAATATTCGAAGGAGGCATAATACTTTGAGGGAAAAATGGAGGCAGTGGACTGATGGATAGTTCCTAGTTCTGCTCCAGGACCACTGGGTGAGCCTCAGAAAAGCCCTGAGTTGGCAATGCTGCCTCAGTGTGGTGGCTTCAAAATCCACCCCCATAAACCTCTGCCCCTGCACTCCTGTGAAATCCAGATGAGCTCTCCAGAAAGCTGGTTTCTTGACACGAGTTTAGGGCTTTGCTCCATTTGTACCTTGACTGAGATTTGAAACAGGTGTAACACAACGTGCGGGTAGCGAGGGGCCCTGTCCTAGAGCTCTGGGATGCCTTCTGTCTACAGGTAGTTAGCCCGCGTTGCTGCCAAGTCCAATTAAGACTCTAAACCTGATGATTTGCTTCATCTTTGTTCACTGGAGCTGGGGCTTCTCTGACGGCAACTGAAGGAGCTATTTAGTTTAGTTGTTTTCCGTGGTGCTGAGATGGGAGGTGGAGCCAGAGAGAGGCAGAGAGCGTGGTCTGCAGTCAGTAGAGTTCTCAAGAATTGTGTAGAAACAGTCCTCCTCAGTACTGGTGTAAATTCTAACCGTGTGTGACATTGGAAAATCCCCTCTCACTACCTGAACTTCCTCATTCTTAGGATGAGGAAACTGGATTTCAGGGGCCCTTCCATTGAAGTAGTTCCTATAGTTACTAATTAACACACACTGTCTATTTTCTTGAGCACTTAGCATTAACAGGTTGCATTTGTTATTTGTGGCCATACTGCACATTAAGATGTAAGGTCCAGAAGAGCAGATGCCTTCTCTGTCTTGCTCACAGTCACATCTCCTGAGTCTAGAGTGACACCTGGCACATAGCAGTTGATCAACAAATACTCATTGAATCCAGAGTGAATGAAGTCCTCAAGCTATTGCCTGGTACATGACTGCGTACATGCAGTGTGGAGCCACATGGCTGAGTGGCCTCTCGCACTGGCTGCCCACCTCTTCCTGTCAGCGTCTTCTAGATCCCACAGTTTATTTGGTCTGATCCTCCTTCTGAAAAAATTATCTTACCCTTCGATCATCTGGCTATATTGTCATTAATTTCTAAGTCTGATAAAAAGGGCACAAGAGGGCAGAGATAAACCAACAGGAATAAAGAGAATGAGAAGTAATAGCAGACCAGAGAAGTGAACATTCTTTTGGGTAACAGAAAGTAGCGCAAGAGTGGATTCTGACTCGGTAGAACAGAGAAAATGAGATGCAAGTTCCTGCTATTAGCCCTGCACAACCATCGGAAAGGTTAGGAAGTGGAAGCACCAGGCTATACTGAGGGAAGAGGTATGGGTGGGGCTAAAAAAGGGAAGAGGGGTTGAAAGTTTTTAAAGGGAGTAAGTAGACCCCTAGGTCCCTCTTCTATGTGATGTGCACTTTCCTGAAAAATTGAAATTCACTGAAGGTTCACATATAGAATAGGGAGATGGCCACCATCCTTGATCATGTTGGCTCCCAGGATACTGGCAGCCAAATATAAACATTTTAGGCAGATTTGAGGATCTTTCATTGGAGAAACCAAAATAATGTACAGATACTCAAACACTGACATTTAGAGATCCCTTCCCCAAATCTCCAGTGCCTTGCTGGATCACTGCCAGAGTGAAGCCTTCCAATAAATACACTCATCCATTAAACAGAGTATCCACTCAGTTTTTTTGGTGCCTCATTTATAAGTATAAATACAATTCAGCCAAAGATCACCAGACTTGGCAGAAAAGCCTCTCTGATAGAAACCAAACTGAACAAACAAAACGGATCAGACATTCAGAGGAAACAAGATACAGAAGGACAATAAATCTTAAGCACTACTATAATCCTCAGAGAGGTAAGAAAGGTATTGTGTCCATAAAAAAACAAGCTTCTACAGAAAGGGGGGGGGTGGATTACGGAATAGAAAGAACTCTCAGAAATTAAAAATATGACAGTGCCAGGATGGGTGGCTCAGTAGGTTAAAGCGTTCAACTTTGGCTCAGGTCATGATCTTGCAGTTCGTGGGTTTGAGCTCCATGTCGGGCTCTGTGCTGACAGCTCAGAGCCTGGAGCCTGCTTTGGATTCTGTGTCTCCCTTTCTCTCTGCCTCTCTCCTGCTCTCTCTCTCAAAGATAAACAGTAAAAAAAAAAATTTAAAAAAGAAATTAAAAATATGGTTGAAATGAAACATTTCATACATGGGTTGGAAGATAAAGTCAAAGAAATTTTCCAGAGAGTAGAACAAGACCGGTGAGAGAGGAAAGTAAGAAAGAAAATATAAGAAAATTAAAGAATCAATCTAACAAGTGTGAAGCAGACAGAATGAAAAGGAATGAATTGTAAAGAAAAATTCCCAAGACTGAAGGGCACAAAGTGCCAAATTGATACAATGCTCCAAGTGCCTGCTGTGATTAATTTCAAAAAGACCTACTCTAAAACATAGCTCAGGACATACTGGCGGTAAGAAGGGCATTCTAAAAGCTTTCAGAGAGAGAGAGAGGAGGGAAAACAGTCAGGTAAAATCCAACACATCAAGAATCATAATGACAGCGGTTTTCAACAACAACCTTAGAACACTAAAGAAAATGGGGCAATTTCTTCAAAATTCTGAGAGGGAATTATTACCAAACCAGGTTGTGTGTGCAAACAAATTGTCAGTCAAGAAGAGGACACACTAAAGGCATGTTAACACTTTCAAAGTCTCAGAAATTTGCCCCAATAAGCATTCAATGAGTGGCAACAACTGTGATCAGTATGTTGGTCTCTCAATTTTTATCATTCTCTTTTTTGTTTGTTTGTTTCTCTTAATGTGATACGCCTTTGTTAGATACAAATTAAAATTAATCCCTTCATTCCCTTTAAAAAATGAGTTAATAGGTAGACAGATTTTTTAAAAAATTTTTGTTTAATGTTTACTTTTGAGAGAGAGACAGAGAGCAAGCAGGGGAGGGACAGAGAGAGAGAGAGAGAGAGGGAAACACAAAATCCGAAGCAGGCTCCAGGCTTGGAGCCATCAGCACAGAGCCTGACGTGGAGCTTGAACTCACAAACCGTGAGATCATGACCTGAGCCAAAGTTGGAGGCTTGACTGACTGAACCACCCAGGCACCCCAACAGGTAGACAGATTTGAAGAGTGCCTGAACCACATAATGTTTTTTTTTATTTAGCAAAGATTTCATCCAGGACTTATGTGACATCTTTTAGCCAAAGCTATGAAATGTGAACTGAAGTGGATTCATGGCCTACCTGAGGTGCAAGGGCTCATCCAATCCAATCCTCCTATTTTACAGAAAAGGAAAATCAATCCCCCAAGAAGAAGGACTTACCTAAAGAAGATAGATAGTGTCTGAAAGATGGTAAATACTCAGTAAACATTAGCTGAATGAATGTGTTAATGGGTAAGTCAATGAGTTAAGCCAGAGATGATTCAATACTCTTAACTCATAAGTGGAAAAACTGAGAATCCCAAGATAGTTGGGAACAGAGCTAAGACCAGACTTGGGTTTTCAAATTCTGGATTCAGAGCACTTCTCACTAGATCTTGCTAAATTAATGATCTCTACCTCTTGAGGAGAGTGTCATAAAGCTCTAGGTCCATACCTGCACCTCACGTATTGATATATGGATTGGTATCGGTGTGAGAAGAGGATTTTCAAGTTCATGACAAGCCTGCAGTGGACACGAGGCTGGGAAAGGCAGAAAGATTACAGATCACACAAACCCAGGACCCTCATGAGCTTCCACCCCAAGCCCCCACTCAAGGCAGGACCCTTTGGACAACATCTAGCTCTTCGTGTCATGACACTGTTCCCTCCTGCTGGAGAGCTGCCATTTTCAGAATGTTTCCTCTGTTTTTTTCATTCCATTTTTATTATTTTATTATATTTATTTTATTCTGTTTTTTAATTTCTATCCACGGTTCTTAGTTGTCCTCCGGGATAATAAAGAAGAAATCTTCCTTTCTTCTATGGAGCTCCACATATGTGAAGACCAGATTGATAATTCCTTAAGTCTTTTCCAAACATTCCTTCAAATAGATCTCAAATGTGTAGTTTCCAATATTTTCATCAGATGATTCTGGATGAATGTCAGTATGTCACTATCCCTCCTTATAGGGGCACCTAGAACTGAACCCAAGCCTTTAGACTTAGTGTGCCCAGCACAGGCTAAGCCAAGCACTCACTTCTGGGTCTAGGCACTGTACTTCCTTCGATGTGGTCTGAGAGTCTTTTAATTAAGTCATTGGTGACTAGTGAGCATGTCGCCTATTGAAGATCTCAATCCGACCCACAGGGTCTTCTCAAGCTAGCTTCTGCCCTTTTTCTACACGAGGCTTTAACTCAGAGAACTTTCTATTTATCTCTGTTAACTTTAAATTTCCAGCTAAAGAGTAGTGTTCTTGGCTCTCTCATCTCTCAGACTAGCGAATCCTTCCAGCTTTGTGTCATCTGCAAACCTGAAATTTATGCTTCAATGTGTCCGTGCAAGTGAGAGATAGCCATGAAGAACGAGGTAGGAACAAAGACAGAGCTCCTAGCAGACAGACACCATCTACCCGGAGGAGGAACTAGACCTGATTTGGGCATAATTAACCCCAGTGGTGGAAGTTATAGGATCTCAGATTTGGCTTAACTTAATGTTTATTCATTTGTTCATCCAATGAGACCTTATCAAATGCTGGTTAGAGGGTCAGAGCTCTCGAGCAAGGGAGGGAGGAAATGCAAAAGGATTGTGAATTCTATGTGCTCCTCATCTCTGTAGTCACTGCCTAGGCTTCAGACCATCCAGACTGGGCACAAGCTGTCAGCAGACAGGGCTGAGAGGATGCACAGCCTGTCCATGAACTCAGGCCTCTGCACCACTGACTCCTAGTCTGGAGATAATTGTCCTGATGGGAGCACGGGGCATCTCCTGGTTCCTCTGTGCTTCCCTGAGGCTGTCCTTACTGATGTTCTGACTGCACCTGGGCAGAAAGGCACTTTCCTGCAACAGACACCATAACTTGGGGAAGGGGAAAAGAACCAGGGCACCAGCTGGGAAAACCCAAGGCCTTTGAGAGGTGGCTGAGAGAAGCCGGGGTTACAAAGAGCCACTCTCCAGGAATAGAGAGATGGGAAGTTGTGGGCTGCCCTTAGGCATTCTTGTAAATTGTCCTCTGTGCACAACACTGAAAAGTTGAGCTCCAGGGAAAATCTGGCCAAAGACCAGGCAGAATTTCACAAAAGTGCACAAAGTTATCCAACCTCTGTTATTCAGATTTGGGTCACCATTTTCCATGTTGTGGGTCATTGGGTCTGGAATCAGACTGCTAGGTTTGCACCTGTCTCCATTATTACTGTCTGTTTAATCTTAAGTAAGTTAATTAGCCTCTCTTTGGCTAATCTTCCTTAACTATAAAATACGGAAAATATGAATTCCTACCATATAGAGTCATTGAAAGGATTCCATGAGTTCACACAGGTACCATGTCATGTGTCACATGCTCAATAAATGTTACCTACTATTTGCCCAGTAATCATAACTCAGCACATACCCAAGGCATATTTCCTGTACTGATATCATATGCCCAGGGTATAGAAATCCATTTCTAAAGCATCCTTAATGACACATATTGAGGGAAACTGGCAGTTTGGGTTTAGGGTATGATTTAGGTTACAATTTCCCTTCATAGGGCCATGGATATGAACTTCTTTTTCCACACTAGGCCTCCTAGAGAAACAACAGACTTCATCAGGCTGGAAGGGTTTTCTTGGAACTATTTGCCACATTGGGTGAATAACAATGTTCACACTGAGGTGACAGGATGGAGGCTGAGGCATCCACTCATATATAGAAACTTGGCAAAATAATCCCTGGAAAGAGGCCATACTCCCCCATGGTTGACCAGAGAACACCAGTCAGCCTGAATACTGTTACGGAATCTGGGCATGGGCAGCAAGTCTGCCAGGACCGGAATTGGGTAGAGGGCATAGGTGAAGTTCAAAGGTGTGCTGCTGAGTGCCTGGGAGGAGAACCTGTCTCAGAAACGGGGCCAGCCAGGTGCTGGCAGCCAGGGGTGGGGCAGGGGTGGGGAATTCAAATGCACAGAGGAAGCACATTCTAAATGCTTTGACTCAGAAAGCAAACACCCACAATCACGGTCTCCCAGGCCCAAAGAGAGGCCAGTGGACACCTGATTAATATCCCATTTTCAAGAAGAATAAGAGAACAGTGCACACTTGTATGACCTTTTACAAAACTCTCTCCCAGACATCAATCTGATCTTCATGGATTCTGTAAGTTAGCATTATGATCTTAATTTATAGATGAGGCAATGGAGGCTCAGAGAGGTGAGCTATCTTGCCCAGGGTCACAGAGCAGTAGATTGCGAAGGCAGGTCCCCAAGTCTTATAAATCCAGTTATGTCATCCAACACTTATTTGCTTACTGACCAGGCAGCCTCTGTGCTATGCACAGGGCACAGAGGGCCGAAGCAGACAGTCAGGATGGCCCTGACCTCATACAGCCTACTGTCTGCTGAGGAACAGCATACAAACACCCCAAGTGTGACAACAGTGGTCCCCTCAGAAAGGGATTTGCTCTTGCCATTGCTCCACTGGATACTGCCATGGCTGCATCTCCTCAGAGCTCTTCATATTACTGTCTGTGTCACCTGCCCTTGGCTGTGACAGTTGATAACAACTTGTCTCATGCTTACCCATCAGCCAGTGGGATCCCAGAGCATCTATGCTGTCCTATGCCAGCCTGTATCACCACCCGGCCATCCCCATCTGTAGAGCACCACCCTGGTAGTGGGAACTAGAGGAGATGCCAGCTGTCCAGATGAATGATCCAGAACATGTGCCCAGCAAGGAAGAGAGCAGCAGCAGCAAATGAAGGGGTTCCCAGAGTCTTAACAGCGTCTTCCTTAAAAGTTGTCAAGTTTATGTCTTCAGTGAATTACAGACTTTCCCTTATCCCTGGTCCTATCCTTGTCCTTTCAGCGTGAAGAAGGGCCTTTGTCTGTGACCCAACACTTCTTCCTTGTCCAGGCTCACCCATTTATTGAATGAGTCCTAATGAGATTTTCTGCTTCTATCTGCTGGCCCTGGCTAGTTTTGCTCTGGGTTTGACTGTTACCCCCATCTCATGTCCAGTGAATGACAGTGGATCTTTCTTACTACCATCTTCCTGCCTGGTTACCAACTATCAGGATGCGCTCTTTGGACACCACTTACAACCTGTTCCCTTGACTATGCGCATGACCTATGTATGACTCAGCTCCATCTTAAAGACTTCTTAACTTTCCATCCAGATCAGCATTCTAGGAACAAAAGAGCAAAAGTGGCACAAAGTGGCCACTAGAGGGAAGCAGAAGCTAGGATTTACTAGAGGAACCAGCCACACGCAGGTTACTTGAGGGGCACACCAGGGCCCACCTAAGTGGGGAACACATGGACATTTGTATAGTGCCTGGTGCACGGTGAGTGCTCAATAAATGTTTCCTGGATGAAATTTCTAGTTTTAGAAAAGAGAAAGCAAGTGATGTGATCAGGAAATTAGTGGGTGTCAGCGTCCAGTGTTGCCCTCAGGCCAGTGTGCCTTTCCATCACACAGTATATATATCCTCTTCTGCAGTTCAACCCAGGTGAACCGCCTACTCATCCCAGTCCATTTTTGAAACATTTTTAGATAAACAGTAGTCATTTGAGACTGTTTTCTCTGTCCCTTACATCTAATTTGCCTCTGAGCCCTGCCAGGTTATTAAAGATCTTTTTCTTGTTTTCTGGGCAGCTCCCTTGCTAACCTAGGTCTCCCGTCTCCCATGCTGCACACTCGTGCGCTTTATTATTTCAGAATTTATATAGACTTTGCCTTTCAAATTCTACCAGCCTCCTTCAGGCATTCACTGCTCTTCATAATCCTCCCCAGCTACCTATTCAACTACTTGTCCACATATTTTCTGTTTTGTGTCTTGATGGTTCCCTGAACATGTTCTGGTCATTTCTGCCTCTGGACTTCTGTTGATGGGTGACGTTCCAACAGAAAGATTCCCTTTTCCTCAGACTCCATGTTCCCCACTGTCAAAGGTCATGTACAGTGCTGGTTTCCCCAGTATCGCACATTTCACATGTTCTTTGGCAGTGATCTCCACAAAGGGCTTTCCTCTTCCTTGGATTAATCTTGTCTGTCTCATCTGCTCAGATACTTGAGCAGTCAGAAGGACAGATCCCGTGGGGCACCTGGGTGGCTCAGTCAGTTAAGTGTCCAACCCTTGATTTTGGCTCAGGTCATGATCTCAAGGTTCCTGGGTTTGAACCCCACATTGAGCTCTGTGCTGGCAGGGCGAAGCCTGTTTGGGATTCTTTCTCTCTCTGCCCCTCCCCTATGCCTGTACATGCATGCACTTTCTCCCTATCAGAATAAATAAACATCAAAAATTTTTTTTTGAAAGGACAGATCCCTCGCTTGTGTATATGGCTCGTATATATGCATATACTACAAAAAAATATATTTTCTGGCTATTGGCTTAGTGACTGAATATTTAGATTGCCTTCTTAGCTTTATCAATTTTCTCTTATTCTATGGCATTGTATTAACAATGGGGCATCCCAGAGCTCCGTGTTTGGTACCAGACAAAATTATTGCATTTTCTTCATAATTTTTAGTTTCTTGAACTTTTTTCCTACCAAAAATACGTCAGTATTTCTAACTTAGAACTTGTGTCTCAGGGGGCGCCTGGGTGGCTTAGTCGGTTAAGCGTCCGACTTTCGCTTAGGTCATGATCTCGCGGTTCGTGGGTTCGAGCCCCGCGTCGGGCTCTGTGCTGACTGCCAGCTCAGAGCCTGGAGCCTGTTTCAGTCTGTGACTCCCTCTCTCTCTGACCCTCCCCTGCTCACGCTGTCTCTCTCTCTCTCTCCTAGAAATAAATAAAACATTAAAAAAAAAAAAAAAGAACTTGTGTCTCAGTTAGTAGTGGTGGCAACGGTGTAGGGGCCACTGAGGGAACCGGCAGGTTGAGAGTTCACTGCATGGCAGCACGGTGG
This sequence comes from Crocuta crocuta, assembly GCF_008692635.1. Lineage (NCBI taxonomy): Eukaryota > Metazoa > Chordata > Mammalia > Carnivora > Hyaenidae > Crocuta > Crocuta crocuta. Next base: position 3,044,110 of record NW_027530544.1, on the reverse strand, counting down.
TTCAGAGTCTGGGTTCTGAACTCAGCAGCCCTGACTGAATCCAAGTTCCACCACTGACTACCTGTGTTGTTTTGGAAATGTTAAAAATACATGGTTCGACTGTGCTTTAGTTCCTCATCAAAAATATCCAGGTACTAGTGATAACAGAGTATACTATTTTTTTAATTTTCAAAATGTTTATTTATTTATTTTTGAAGGAGAGAAAGACAGGGCATGAGCTGGGGAGGGGCAGAGACAGAAAGGGAGACACAAAATCCGAAGCAGGCTCCAGCCTCCGAGCTGTCAGCACAGAGCCCGATGCAGGGCTCGAACTCACAAACTGTAAGATCATGACCTGAGCCGAAGTCGGACGCTTAACCGACTGAGCCACCCAGGTGCCCCAGATAATGCTATTTTGATGAAAGACTATAACGTATGTGAAGTACTTACTGTCTAGTTAATGGCTATTGTCATTGTTCTTACTGTTTTCATTATTATTTGTGTGATTGGTTGAGTCACAAAGTGTATATGACATAACTTTTTTATAGAGAAAGAAATTACTCATTTTATTTTTAAGATTTTTTATAACATACATACAGAGAAGTGCATCTATCATCAGCTCAATGAATTTTCTCAAACTGAACACATCTGTGTAATGAGCTCCCAGATCACAGAAGAGAACAGAAGCCTCATTCACACTCCCTTCCGGGTACTACTCCCCCGCAGCCCACTATTCATAGCATTTTTTTATTATTATAGTGAAAACACTTAGCATGAGATCTGCCCTCTCAACAAATGTTTCAGTGCACAATAGAGCATTGTTGACTATGGGCACAATGTTAATATAGCAGAGCTCTAGAATTTGGCATACTCCGTTCTGTGTCTTCTTGCTCCACTCCCTTGCTGAGTGACTCAGTGGCTCTGAGCAGTGGGGTTTCAGCAGAATTAGACAATTTTGACTTCTCTGATAGATGCAGGAGCTGGGGCCAAAATATTATGGAAGAGTATTAAACTGTAGGTCCAACTGGAACGACTGGGCTAGAATAAGATTTAAGAGCTATGGCAGAATGCAAAGTCAAGATCACAGACCCTCCATGGACTAGGGAGAGATGAGAATTTTATTCTCCTTTAAATATAAATCAACTATGCCGAATGTGGGTCATAAGCAGCCATCCATTCAATTTCAGAGAAAGAGAGGAAACACTTATTTAGATATCATTAAAATGTGACAATTCTTTCTTCCCTGTGCCCCTTTGCTTGTGACTGGGAGTTCAGCATCTAGGAAGGGCCAACTCAACCAGATGGAATAAAAAGGGAGTGGAGAAAGGACTTGCTAAAGAAAGCTGACAGCCTCAGAGCTCACACCATCCTGGCTAGGAGCCCCTGGTGGTAGCATGTAGGTGGACAGCAGATGTCTTTTACATCTTTAGGAAAAGGCAGAAATTTGGGTGGCACTTGGGTGAGTTAGAGAAAACTTGGGACCTGCACTCATTGGAAGGCTCCTTCCTAGGCTCTAAATTTTAACAGTTATGGACAAGAATGAGCTCTTAATTATAGAGATGGTTAGGAGTGCCAACCTTGAGATGTATTTGGCATATTTCAGGCCAACAACAACAACAAAAAAGGGAGTCTACTGCTTGAGCTGAAAACTTTTGCGGAGGGAAATCACACCACCCTCAACACCACAACAGGGGAGCCCGCCTTGAGCATCCATATACCGTCCTCCCCACTTCCCTGTGTTTTCAGCTACTGGTAATACATTGGATTCTAAATGAGAGACAGTCACCTCTCACCCCAGGTATAAAGCTGTACTCCTCTTCCAGAGTTTATATCACCACTTCTGGGTTATATAGGACCCCTTCCAGTCAATTTCAAACCAATTTGGTTTCTGAAGGTGAGAGACCGCTTAGGTAATCTAAGGTAGACATAACGATAGAAATTCTTCTCCTTTAAGGCTGACCTTAAGTCTTCATTCATTCATTCATTCATTCATTCATACAACAAATATGTACTGAGTACCTCTGCCTTTGGGTTCACAGCCAGGATAGAATGCAATCCCCTGGGCAGCGGGCACTGGGAGTCCAGTCCCTGCTCTGCTTGTCTTCTGGGAAAGGGAGGAAGCAGAGGTCTCTTACCTGCTGGGCTTCCAGGAACAGCCCTGTGTCTCTATGTGAGTTCCCACACTTCAACACAGGTGCTGCTAGGAGCTGCCACATGGGCTTCTTTTTATCTCAGCAAATGAAGTTTGAGAAAACAAAGACACCTTACACAGTAGAGAAATTGAAAATAGAGCAAGAACTACGTGATTCATTTGTTCCCTAGGCATAAAGCCACTGTATCACAGGTGTTGCAGAAGCCACCAAATCTCCTTGGGCCAAATGTTGACCTTGGGCTCACTGGCAAAGGAGGGAGAACATAAAAGACCCCAACATTTAGGGAGTTTTATCCTTCCTATGCCAGAAAGAGAAAATGAAGAATGCAATGCTCTTTGCTATGGTAAAAGAGTCTGGATTTTTGGCCAATGTGCAACAAACCAAATGTTAGGAAATGTAGGGATTGTAGGGGACTTCCTAGTGTTGTGTGTTCTTAAATACAGCCAGGCCATAAGGAAACATACAGGCATCACCTCTGGCCTTAAAACTTAAGTGGATCCCTTTTGTACATCATAAAATCTTAACCTTTCTGCAAGCATCCTCTGCCACCTGCCTCTCAATCTTACCTTTAACCACAGCAACCTACAGTCCACAGCTGTAGCCACAGATGCTCAGGACCTGAATATCCAAGTGTCTTTGGTCAGCTGTCGCGTCTGCCTGGAACATCCTCCCTCTGGTCCCCACCTGCCAATCTCCCTCTCCTTTATGGTCGAGCTCGATTTCCTTAGCTACTGATTAATTACCTGATTTACTCATTCAACAAATATTTGTTGAGTAGTTACTATGTGCCAAGTACTCCTTTAGGNTCTTGTAGGGGAGGCAGGCAGCACACAAGACAAACAAACAGGCCAAGTAGGCAGAAAACCTTAGGAAGACAGTGGTAAGCGCTAAAGAGAAAAAGCAGAGCATGGAAAGGGAAGAGGGAGTGTGGTGTGTGGGTGGTGGTGGTGGTGGTGAGGTGGTATCCTTAAGCATTCCCAATGTACATCACAGGTACCTCTGTCCTGG
>NW_027530544.1:3039060-3040851 GCF_008692635.1 Crocuta crocuta | reverse complement strand
GCATAAGCTTCTTTGTATTTACATAAAGGCTGTATATATATATATATATATACTGCTCTGCACCTGGAACTAGACCCCTAGAGGCTCTGTATCTCCAAACTCCAGCCTCTAGATACTCTATACTCAGCACCTGTTCATGTGGTGTTTCTTGAATTGAGAGATAACTTTCCATAGAAGTCAGAATCTAATGTACCTACTTCTGTTTTTGCCCCTTGGTGCCCTTTTTCCTATATCTTTCTCTCCTTGTTTTACTTTCCTGGCAACTGAGGTTTTCTTAATACTCCCCTGAGAAAATATGCTCATAGATTAATTTCCCTCCCACTAATGATTTCTGAATGAGAACAGCTTCTCATCAAATAACTGGCGGGGGGCAGGGGGACATGATCTTTTTATGGAAACTCATTTGCAAAGAAAATAATTTATTGAAAGAACTCAGTGGTATTTCAAAAACACGTCCACAAATTCTTTGGCACTCCACCCTTTGGTTTCCTCCACTTGAGCATGGGCTGGACTTGGTGGCTTGTTTCTAATGAGCAGAGGATGCTGGAAATAATAATGGGTGCCTTCTGAAGTGAGGACATAAAAAGCATCATAGCATCCTCCTTGCTCTCTGTGGGATCACGGACTGTATGTCATGAGGACATGGTGTCATGAGGACACTTAGGCAGCCAGGTGACAGAGCTGTCTTGGAAGCAGGTCTTCCAGCCCAAGTCAGACCTTTGGAGACTACAAGTGTGGCTGGCATCCTACAACCTCATAAGAAACTCAGAGCCAGACCCACCCGGCCAAGCAACTCTTGGATTCCTGACCCACAGGAACTATTAGATAATAAGTGTTTGTTCTTTGAAGTCTCTGAGCTTTGAGGTAATTTGTTCTACAGCAATAGATACTTGAGTAAGTTCTGTTCTGGTTCTATCACTGACATTGAGGAAGTCAATTAACCTCACTAAGCCTTAGTTTCTCAGCTGTTAGCAAACAGGGTCAGAAGACTCTAAGGAGTGCCAGCTCTCACACCTTATGTTCCCTGAACAAAACAAAAACACTTTAGGAATAATGCAGTTTGGGTCAGCTATGTGTAAAATGTGACAGTCTTGATCTCTCTGGGGGTATTTCTGCAGATTCAGATAGCAAGGTGGTCAGTACCTGAACTCACGGATGCAAGCTATGTTCTGAGATAAGATATTCAACTTAGAAAGGGAGACACAAAAGTTGCACACATGGAAGGCTGCATGCTTAGGAGGGACCTAGAGAAAGCAACATACTTCACATGGGTGTGGTCTTCATAGTGGACAAAGTGTTTCCATGAATATCATCTCACTTAAGGCTCACAAATCTCCATTCTATAGATGGGAGGTGGAGGCTCAGAAAATTTTGGTAACTTGCTCAAAGCCACACAGTGATAAAGTTCCAGAGCTGAGACCTGAACCACAGACTCTTTGTTGCTACATTCTACTTTCTTTTACTCTCAGCTGCGTCCCTGATGACTGGACCATGTGCTATGCCAGGCGGGTTGAGGACATTGCCTGGCAGGGCCATGGCTCCTTCTGTAAGAAGCTGTGTTTCTTAAGGCTGTTGACGGTGCCACATTTCCTATCCCACAACTCCATTCTGCCCTGCGCGTGCAGGCGGCTGCCCCTGCCTGGGCATCTGTCCTTGGGAAGCTGCCCTAAAGCTTGACATTGACAAATGATAAGACCTTGGTCAAAAAGGTGAGTGTGGCCAATTTGATTCTATCTTTCAAGAACACTTACCCAAGGGCAGTAAAGGTGTCTTTTTTTTTGGGGGGGGGGG
>NW_027530544.1:2956440-3038349 GCF_008692635.1 Crocuta crocuta | reverse complement strand
CCACGATTATAAGGGAACAGCAGCTCAGAGCAAGTGGCAGCAATAAAGTAAAGAAAAGGTACATATCATGTGGAACTTGGGGAGAGGGGCTTAGACTAGAACCAGAAGTGAGGTCCTTACAACCCTCCAGATCCAGGATCATCCTTCGGCTCCAGGCTTATGAGGTCCAGATCTACTATGGCCACTTGTATTTGATTCCTATGTGATTCCATCTTATCAATTCTCTTCCTTGAGCTATCTGCAGAGTGCTCTTACCTGCAACTAAATGAATTTACATACGGCTGGCAAGACTGCTTTAAAATTAAAACAAAAACAAAAACAAAAACAAAAGTATGTGATTATAAAGTTCTAAGAATCATAGGGTTTTCTAAAACAGAACACACATACACCAAGACCTCCATGGATCCCTACAACAAAAACGCCTGTGACACCAAAAGCTGTATTTCATGGCACTAGGACACAAGACATGAGCTCTATTTCCTCCGAGGATGAGCTAGGAACGAACCAACCGTTTTCCGGTTTTTAAGACATTGCTCCAAAGCTTGTGAAAGAGGAGTAATCAGCCCACGGTAATACAAAGAGTAACTATGACATGCGGGGTTTGACTGGCATACAATTAGGGAACAAGCTTGTAACTCCCTCAATGTCACTTGTGNCTTATCCACAGTGTACACACGCCTTATACTTTTGACCACAAGCTACTACCCAGTGACCACTTCTCCTTAACTACTTAGAACTGAGAGTAACAAATACTGCTCCTCTCTGTCTCTGTCTCGCATCACTCAATGTCATTCCCTGGTTCCTATATCGAAGTTACTCAAAATCATCCCACAGTCCGAAAGTAGGCAAGTGACAGAAGGCACATCTTGCAATGTCAGTCCATGCTGTTTAAGAAAAACACCATGATATACTTGTGCTTGAAAAAAACCAAAATGTTACTTAACCTAACACACTTGCCTTTTTGTTCTTGCTGTCAGAAAACCTCAAGACGAATTCACTTCCGTCACTGCAGTAGGGGCTTAGATTGCTCCCAATCCCTAGTTCATTCCTTTTCTGAGTCTTCATCATATTACCATCTTCATAAGCTAACAAACTTTTCACCCACATTAAGTAGTCTTGCTCATGGCTTTCTGAAGAAAGGGAGGTCATAAAACATGAACACGCTCGACTTTCTTCTTCACCTACTCCTCTATTGCCTAAAGAACCAGGTCCAAGTCCCTGAGCGTATAACTTAAGGCTTCTCACATCCAATTCCTCAATCTTTCCAACTCATCTGCTACCAAGACTGATCCTCTGCTCCAAGTCACAGCGACACTTGTGGATTCCCAACCATACCCAACATTTTCTCAACTCTCTGGTTGATATATATATGGTGTTTTCTGTCAAGAGTAGATTCTAACTCCCTCTCCCAAGCTGCACCCCTCTCACTTTCTAGAAATCCTTTCCCACCTTCACACCCAGCTCAGATGCAGCCCCATCCATGAACCCATCCACAACCAGTTTCAAATAATTTCCTTCTGGCCTTTCTAGCAGAGTGCTATTTGTACGTGTTATAGAACATGGATATTTGTCTACATTCCTGTATCTTCCACAGGATTGAAAGTGCCTTAACAGTACAGCCTGGGTGGTTTTTAAATTTTTCTTATATAGAAAGGGGTTTCAATTATTGTTTCTTTAAACTTGCTGAAATAGATGAGAATTGCTGTGCTCTGAGACCTCACAGTTTTGAAACTTCTACCTCTCCAGCTTCCTCCATATGGACTCTCTTATGTTTACTTTTGAAATTCTTCATCTTTCTTAGTGTTTGAATTAAACTTCCAAGTACTTCTGGAAATAGGTGGGGTATAGATTTTAAATGCTTTTTGTAATATAATTTTGGGCTTTTCACTGGGCCATAATTAATTTTGAGTAAGTTCCTCATAATTCTTTAAAACTTAATCTATTTTTTTAATGTTTATTAATTTTTGAGAGAGAGAGACAAAGTGTGAGCAGGGGAGGGGCAGAGAGAGAGGGAGACACAGAATCCAAAGCAGGCTTCAGGCTCTGAGTTGTCAGCACAGAGCCCGACACAGAGCTTGAACCCACGAACCACGAGATCATGACCTGAGCCAAAGTTAGACACCCAATCTACTGAGCCACCCAGGTGCCCCTAAAACATAGTCTGTTTAAAAACATATTTTATATTTTCAGATGGGAAAACAATGCTCCTTTATAATATATGGAAAGTGGAGTTATGCGTCTTAAAGATCCTTTTGCTATACATTAATATTGTTCTGTACAAAATAACACAAAATGTGGAGGAGGGAATTAATTAGGGCAATACATGGTGGATTGCCACTACTTTTCTGATAATAAGAGATAGTTTGGCAAAGAATTCTAGGTGACTCCCAAGTCATTCTGCCCTGATTTCTTAGTAATACTCATTTATTTTGAGGGGCTATACATTGTCACCTACTAAAAGAGTATATTCGCCAGGTCCCCTTGCAGCTAAAGTACCCATGTTACCAGACTTTGGCCAGTGAGATGAAAGCCTGAGTGCTAGTTGTGACTAGTCTCCTTAATGTGTGGGGGATGGCTCTTCTTCCCTTTTGCCTAGGACGCTCCCTGGAACACCTGCCATCTTGCACTATGAGTCAGACCACACTCTACAAATAGTGGAGGGATAAGCTAGAAGGAGCCTGGGTACTGATGATTTGTGGGTCTTCTCCACTGGTTCTAGACTGCTTATCCTCAGGGGACTGCTATGTGAAAGAAAACCAAACTTCTATCTTATTTAAGCAGTGTCATTTGGAGCTTTTTATGTAGCTAAGCCTTCTAATCCTAACTGATATAGATGAGAGGGCTTTATGAAGGTAGAAAGGAGAGTTTTGGCAATGTTTTTTAATCTCCATGACTTCCTAATCTGTTTGGGAGAGAAAAGTAAATTCAAAAGCAGGTTGGATCGGAGGACCACATCTTTGACAAAAGAAGACAGAGTGAGGGAATGCCACAGAACCAATTATGAGAGCTCTGCGGACAACAATGCCTGCAACACAGCTGCTCTAAAACTCAAGTGACCAGAACAGATTGGAACAGACTGAAAGGACAAGTATTCACACAGGTCAGGCTGCAGCATTCTTAGAAAACTCAAAGACTACTGGTACCAGCTGAGCCCAGAAACTCTCATCTAAAAGAAAAGAAACAAGCTATAAATCAGCCTAAGAAGAAAATGCGGGACAACTACAGTGGTTGACGATGACTAAGCTTTTGTGAGAATATGTGTATATAATAAACATTTGTTTTCAAATTTTCTTCATTTTATATATTTTAATGTTCATAAGCTTAATATCTACAAGAATGTTTACAATTTTATAGTCTTAAAAATTTTTTTTTCCATTAAATATCCCCTAGTGCCTGGGTGGTCAGTTGGTTATGCATCTGACTCTAGATTTCAGCTCAGTTCATGATCTCATGGTTCACGGGATTAAGTCCTGTGCTGGGCTCTGCACCGTCAGCAGGGAGTCTGCCTGGGATTCTCTCTCCCTCTCCCTCTTCCAAATAAATACATAAATAAATATTGAAAAAAAAAAAAAAAGAGTGGCACCTGGGTAGCTCAGGTGGTTAAGCATCTGACTCTTGGTTTTGTATCAGGTCATGATCTCACAACTCATGAGTTTTAGTCCTACATCAGGTTCTGTGCTGACAGAGCAGAGCCTGCTTGGGGTTCTCTGTTTCCCTCTCTCTCTGCCCATCCCCTGCTCCCTCTCTCCAAAATGAGTGAACAATAAAAATAAGTAAAAATAAAAGAAATATCCCCCTACCTGCCTACTTGTACAATCATGTACTTTTTTCTTTCTTTCTTTTTTTAATTTACATTCCTGGGGAGACTCTCTGATGCTTTCCTATTTGTTAAAAGACCCACTTAGTCTCCCAGGAGGAGCTACAAAAATTGCAGAACAAGTGTGGGTGATAGGATAATTAGCATCTAGAAGCCTAGTCTTGAATTTTTAAACCCTTTAAGGAGGAATGAATACCAATTAACTTCACTTTAACCCCAAAATGTCCATCTAGTATTTCTACCAGACTCTTCTTTACTCTGGTTTCTCTGTGTTCTTCCACGACGACGTCAGTACTGCGGCCTATCATCTTCACCTGCCCGTGTGAATGCAGCTCCCTGCAGATGTCAGGCCTCAGAGACTCTCCTGCACTCTAAGTATTAACTCCTACATCTTTCCCAGCCTGCATTCATCTGACTTGTCCTAGCATCCAGGCTTTCAAGTTCCAACCATCAGAGCCTTTTCACCATTTATTTCTTCAAGCTCCTCTGTTAATGCTTCTGAACCTCTGCTGAGGCCATGGATGCAAGTTTCTATTTATTCAACCTGCCAACCAACCCTCTGTCATGCTAAATTCACAGGTTCTTCTCCTCCGAGTCCTCCTGAACAATTATGAACTAGGTTTCTACACACATACACATTCAGTTTTCAACCATGGTCATTTCCTTAAAATTTCTGTCATTTAATGAAGTGAATATACACTTTCTCCTGTTATTAGCATGCCTTTCCCATCTAAGAGAAGCTTGGCCCCAACACAATCATTTGCACATCCCTTCTCGAATGTTTCACAACATGCTGGGAGTCTATTCCTCACATCAGCTTTCTATCTCCCTCATCCTTCATTCTCATGTATGAAGTTTTTCCTAGCTAACTAAAAAACTGTTTCCAGGATTCAATTTAACCACCTCCTCACTACATCATCAATGCACTTGGCACCCCTATAAATGAGATGTGTCCTTCTAAGTGGGTGGTTTTATTAAATAAGCATTATTCCACAGTCTCATAGACTATGTGTTTCATTTATGCCTCAGTGGACTGCAAGTTAGGAAACCTGAAACTAGTCCTGGTTCTACTAGTTATATGAGTTCATGACGAGTTGTTTCACCTTTATGTGCTTTAGAGTCTTTATCTACAAAATGATAATCCTAAGGATTCTTCTAAATCTAAGATTCTGCTCTTCTATATCTGTGAGTGACTTCTCTACTGGGACTACTCAACAACATGGCACTGTGTACCCAACCTCACACATCTCCACTCCTCACTCCAAGGGCAGGTGATGGTTTGTATAATATATTTTTTATTGCGTTTTAGCATATGGCCAACATATGCATATGGTTTTGATACAGTATTGAAAAAGAGCTAACTATACTTAAATTATTGAACAAATCTGCAAATTTCAAGGATAGGGAATTCAGGAGGAGTGTGTCCTGTGCATTTCATAATTGTTCTAGATCCTCAGAAGACACATGGCAAGGAACAATGGGTTCTGTCCCTGTCTCCTCTTGAGGAAATTGCTATATGAGATCAAACCCTTCCATCAGGAGAAGATGTATTTTACTTTCTGGAAGCCTTACAATCATGGTGAATGGGATAGGATTAGGGAGGCAGTGGAAGGGGTCAGTAGCTGCAGCTGCTTGAATGCTCAATGGTGTGGAGCTCCAAATCCTGGTTTTCCACCCAGCAGACCTATTTCCTGACCTTGCCATTCTGGGTACAAGACTGTTTCTCAGGCCTAACTGTGACTGTGACAATGGAGGCCAGCCTCTTTTATTTATTTTTTTAAAATTAAAATCTAGTTAGCATACAGTGCAGTATTGGCTTTAGGAGTACAATCCAGTGAATCATCACTTACATACAACACCCAGTGCTCATCACAACAAGTGTCTTCCCTAATACCCATCATTCATCTAGCCCGTCTCCTGTCCACCTTCCTTCCAGCAACCCTCACTTTGTTTTCTCTTGATGCTGTGAAGATTCAGGAGAGTTCCTCTTTAGAGAGTCCGTATACAGTCAATTACTGTCTGTACAGTTTAATCTCCTCTGGACTGTCCATAGTAACTGAAGGATACTGCTGCCTAGCTCCAAGTGCCATTTTAGAGACGATGCTGTTTATCGGCATAAATCAGGGAATGCCAGGGTTTCATTGGAATCTAAAGGATTATGTGTTCATTTATCATTTAATGCCTAGCCATTTCCCAAAAGAGTATCTGGAGAGGCTTGTGTAAAAAACATATATTAAAGGCATTTAAAATACAAAACTAAACAGAGACAGGGAATTTGTAACTCCCTTGTTTACACGTAAGGAACAGAGGCTCAGAGAGGCAAAGTGTTTTGCAACGACAAGGATCTGGGACCATAAATCCTTCCTTTGGTGGTTACTTTGGCTCCACGCTGAGAGTTTTCCTCCCCACCTTGAGTTCTTCCATCATCTTGAGTGACATCATCTCTCTATGGGCAGACCCTCCAGCACCTTGGCCTCTTGGTTCTTTGACTTCCTCATCTCCCATAAGGTCTTGCTTCATTCTACTTCAGCAGCCCCTACCATGGTCACCCTTTGATCTCATAGTCACTATTTTTGACTGCTCTGACTGCCACATCATTACATTAAACACCTGACTTTTGTAATAACATTCTACACATTTTGGTACGTTGTATTTTTATTTTCATTCAATTCAACTGATTTCCCTTTTGGTTTCCACTTTGATCCATGGGTTATTTAGAGGTGTATTATTTAGTTCCCCAATACTGGGAAAATTTCCAGACAGCTTTCTGCTATTTATTTCTAATTCTATTGTAGCAGAGAACATACTTTGTATGACTTGAATCCCTTTCAATGTATTGAGACTTATTTTATGGTCCGCAGAATGGTCTGTTTTGGTAAATATTTTGTGAGCATTTGAAAAGGATATATATTCTGCTATTGTTGGGTAGAGTGTTCTATAAATGTCAATGAGGTAAAGTTGATTGGTTGCGTTCAAGTCTGCTACATTCTTACTGATTTTCTATTGATCCTATCAATTATTGAAAGAGGGATATTATAATCCCCAAAGGTAACTCTTGATTTGTCTATTTCTCTTTGAAGTTCGATCAGTTTTTGTTTCCAGTATTTTGAGGTCCTGTTATTACATGCTTAAAAGTTTAGAGTTGCTAGGTCTTCCTGACAATCATTGTGAAATATCTATCTTTAACCTTGGTAATATATATATATTTTTTTGCTCTGAAATCTATTTTGGATGATATTAATGTAGCCACCCAAAAATTTTTTTGGAATAAAGTTAGGGTGGTATACTTTTTTAAAAAATCCTATTTGTATATTCATATTTAAAGTACATTTCCTGTAGATAGCATATAGTTTGGCTTTGCTCTTTTTTAATGTTTATTTGTTTTATTTTGAGAGAAAGAGAGGGAGAGAGAGAATCCCAAGTAGGGTCTGCATTTTCAGCACAGAACCTGATGCAGGCCTTGAACTCACAAACCATGAGATCATGACCTAAGCTGAGATCAAGAGTCAGATACTTAACTGACTGAGCCACCCAGGCACCCCGAATATATATTTTTTTAATTCCAAGGTAATTCCTACTTCTATCCTGCTCTAAAGTCAGACAAAGGTCTGAAATTGTTTAAGCCTCCCTCAGATCACTCCATTTTGTTTTAAGAGGTTGGTATTCTTTTTATTCTTATTTTTGCACACAACATTAAATTATATTTATCATAATATTTTAATGTTTCTTTAACTTACAGTATCTTTTTGCATTTAATTCCTCCCTATTGGGTTCATTTTTCTTTTTGCAAAAAGTGATAAGTTATGCGTAGTGAAATCTCTATATTCTTGTACATCTGAATATACCCTTATTTCACATTCTTACTTTACCATTTTGTTGGGCACGGAATTCTAGGTCACAAGGGTTTTCTATGAAAACACTGGTGTTCTTATTCTGTTGGAGTGGATGAGAAGACTGCTGACAAACTGATTGTTTTCCCTTTTGGGTAGCTGGTTCTTTCTTTTATTGTTAAGATTTGTTATTATTCTTGATTTTCTCTAGTTTCAGGATAGTGTTTCTACATTTCCTTATTTTGGAAAATTCTTAGCCATTTTCTATCTGAAAAATGTCTTCTTGCCATCCTACCCACTTTATTCCAGAATTCTTATTAAAATGATTTTTCATCTCATCTTTTTTATCTTTTATTTTAACTCCAATTACTGAATATTAGGTTGCTTAAGTTGTTCCACAGCTCACTGATTGTTCTTTTTAAAAAATTATTTCCATGTGTTTCCTTTTGGATAGTTTGTATTACTGTGCTTTCTAGCACACTTAAGTTTTCTCCTGTAGGACCTAATCTACTGTTAATTGCATCCTGGTATTTTTCACCTCAGCCATTGTAGTTTTCACCTAGAAGTTCAACATGCATTTTTCTTTATGTTTCCATGTGTCTACTTAACTTTTGAATGTATGGCATATGTTTTCTTTTTGAATACTTCTAATACCTGCTTGTATGTCCATCTCTGCTAATTCTAACCTCTGTGTCAATTCTGGCTAAGTTTCAATTGATCTCTTCCTCCCCATTCCCCCTGCCCCCCAGTTATGGGTCAATTTTCCTGCTTCTTTGTATGCCTCGTAATTTTTGATTGGATGACAATAATTTTTTGTATTTCTATTATTTTGTATCCTAATATTTTGTGTCCTCAACTATTCACGAGCTTTGTCCTGGCATGCAGGGTCAGTTACTTTGACAGACTGATCCTTTTAAGATTTGTTAGGTCAAACCAGAGCCGAGTTGGTAGAGGGCTTACTGTTCCCCACTATGAAGGCAAGACCCTTCTGAATCTCTACCTGATATCCTATGAATTTCAGGTAGTCTAGTCTGGCTGGTAGGAATAGGCACTGTTCCCCCTTTGTGGGCACTGGGTACCTCGTCACTCTGATTATTCAGGTAATTCTTCCCTATCCTAGGAAGCTTCCTCATATGCATGTGCTTATCAATAATTGAGGAATACTTGAGGGAGACCCTCTGAAGATCTCCAGAGTTCTCTTTCTGTGCAGTTTTCTTCTCTCCACTCTTCTGTTCCTTGAAGTCTAGCTGCCTTGGTCTCACTGGACACTCAGCTCCACTTATAACTCATAGAAGACTGCTGAGTTACCTCTCCTGCATTAACCCTGGAAACTCAATGCAGCAAGCTAGGGTATTCATAGGGCTTACTTTGTTTCCTATATCTCAGTGATCACTGTCTTTTATTGTCTGATGTCCGGTGGTCTTGAAAATTGTTGCTTCTTATATTGTGCCTAGTTTTCTAGTTGTTTCAGATGGGGAATGTATATCTGGTCCTTGCTTCTCTATCTTGAGCAGAAGCAGAAGTCTCATACCTTCCTTCCTGACCATAACTCATTCTCCTTCCAACTTTCTTGTTTAATTATACTTACTATGACCTTTCTTTGACCTCATTGGGATCTCTAGTTCATGAAGCCTCTCTTTCACCCAATCCATTAATACTCTTCCTTCACCACTTTCCTTCTTTTGCACCTTGGATTTCATGATCCATTATCTTAGTAATGCTCTTGCTAATGTCCTCAATTTCCTCACCCCTCTCTGCTCATTTAGCGCAGCTGTTTACATGGTGGAAATGCAATATATTTAAACATGAATGGATAAACAAATGAGAACCCAGAGCATATATGTTAATTTCTGACAACCTCTTTGCCTATATTTCAAAGCTAAACAATTTTTAAACATCATTGCTTTATAGTACCATATCTCTTTTATCAATATAGATAACAATTATATATAAAGTTGGGTTATCCCTTCCATATGTCATTTTCCCAATTCTACATTACTTATGATGTGTGCTTATTGATTTTTCTAACCAAAAGCCACAGAATTCATGTTAATAATTAAGTCAGTAATAGAAAAGCAGAATGTTTAAGCATGAATGAAATTTAGATATAACTTCCTGTTAGTTTCCAATTTTATAGATGACAAGACTGAGATTTTCAGAATATAGGTAATTTGGCTAAAATGTTTTTCAAAGCTCATACACCTGCTTAACAGCAAAATTAGGACCCAAACCAAACCTCTTGATTCCAACTCAAGGTTCTTTCCACATCACAGGAGTGCTATATTTTCTTACCCAGGTCTGCTTGTATCTAATACTCGGTGTTTGTAGACAATTTGAATGTGGTTTACAGTACAGCTTGCCCTGGCTTCCAAGTGATACCATAAACTACCAAATGTTGGGTTGACAAAAAGGTTTCTAGAATAAGATCATGCAATCTTAAAGTACTACTTATCGGGGCGCCTGGGTGGCTTAGTCAGTTGGGCGTCCGACTTTCGCTTAGGTCATGATCTCGCGGTTCGTGGGTTCAGGCCCCGCGTCGGGCTCTGTGCTGACTGCCAGCTCAGAGCCTGGAGCCTATTTCAGAGTCTGTGTCTCCCTCTCTCTCTGACCCTCCCCTGCTCATGCTGTCTCTCTCTCTTCTAGAAAAAAAAAAAAGTACTACTTATAATAGGAGCAATGTGGTGCATGTTTCGTGTTCTTACATTTGGGTAAAACATCCTTTTGGACATTAGTCGGTGCCACCGGGGATTCATTAATTTCAGACCCCTACTGTGTAATACCTACTGTGTAGAGTCCAAAGCCAGATGCCAACAGAGAATTGTACAGGCTAATATATAAATAGTGTAATAAATTAATCCCTAAGATATAGAAGGGCTTGGCCCTCTAGACCCATTAGGACACTGGACCCTCAAAAACTGGTTCTCTAAGTCTCGAAAAAGTTTCAAGAACAACAAGAAGCCTTCTCATCTCTATACTCTGACTAGACATTAACATTAGCACTTATCCAATATACATAGGGGCTAATAGCCATGGACTGAGCCTGGTGGAAGTTAGGCAGTGGGAGTAACAGGAAAAAAAAAAACGAGCTTACATGAATAACATAATTACAACATACAGACATGCCATGTTTTATTGTGCTTTGCTTTATTCTGCTTTGCAGATACTGTGCTTCTTAGAAATTGAAGGTATGTGGCAACCCTACATTGAGCAAGTCGATTGGTATCATTTTCCAACAGCATTTGCTTACATTGTGTCTCTGTGTCACATTTTAGTGATTCTCACAGTATTTCAAACTTTTTCATTATTATACTTGTTGTGTTGATCTGTGATGTTACTATTATAATTGTTTGCCATGAACTATGTCCATGTAAGACAGCAAACTTAATCAATAAATGTGGCATGTTCTAACTGCTCCATTGATGGGCTGTTCCCCCATCTCTGTTCCTCTCCTTGGGCCTCCTTATTCCCTGAGACACAACAATACTGAAATTAAGCCAACTAATAATCCCACAAAGGTTTCTAAGTGTTCAAGTGAAAGGAGTCTGTATATCTCTTAATTTAAATCAAAAGCTAGAAATAATTAAGCTTTATGAGATAGCATGTTAAAAGCCAACACAGGCCAAAAGGTAGGCCTCTGATAAGAAAGTGAAACAGCCTTATTGTTGATATGGAGAACATTTGAATGATCTAGATAGAAGATCAAACTAGACACAACACTCCCTTAAGCCAAAGCCTAATCTAGAACAATGTCCTAACTCTCTCCAATTCTATGAAGCCTGATAGAGGTGAGGAAGCTGCAGAAGAAAAGTTGGAAGCTAGCAGAGGTTGGCTCATGAGGTTTAAGGAAAGAAGCCGTCTCCATAGCACAAAGTGTAAGGTGAAGCAGCAGGTGCTGATGTAGAAGCTGCAGCAAGTCATTCGGAAGATCTCGATAAGATAGTTCATGAAGGTGGCTACACTAATCAATAAATTCTCAGTGTGGACAACACAACCTTTTATTAGACGCAGATGCTATCTAGGACTTTCCTAGCTGGAGAGGAGAAGTCAATGCCTGGCTTTAAAGCTTCAAAAGACAGGCTAACTCTCTTCTTGGGGGCTAATGCAGCTGCTGACTTTAATTTGAAGCCAATGCTCATTTACCATTCTGAAAATCTTAGGGCTCTCCGGAATTATGCTATTAAGAATTAATGCTAAATCTACTCTGCTTGTGCTCTATGAATGGAACAACAAAGGTTGGCTGACAGCATATCTGTTTACAACATGGTTTACTGAAGATTTTAAGCCCACTGTTGAGACCTACTGCTCAGAAAAAAAAGATCCCTTTTAAAATATTACTCATCACTGACAATGCACCTAGACACCCAAGAACTTTGACGGTAATGTACAAGATTAACGTTGTTTTCAACAGTGTTGCTAACACAACATCCATTCCACAGCCCGTGGGTCAAGAAGTAAATTCAACTTTCAAGTTTTATTATTTAAGAAATATATTTTGTAAGGCTATAGCTGCCATAGACAGTGATTTCTCTGATGCATCTGGGAGAAGTACACTGAAAACCTTCTGGGGAGGTTTCACCATTCTAGATGCCATTAAGAACATCTCTGATTCATGGGAAGAGGTCAACATAGCAACATTTACAGGAGTTTGAAAGAAGTTGGTTCGAACTTGTGAAGGTCAAGACTCCAGTGGAAGTAACTGCAGATGTGGTGGAAACAGCAAGAGAACTGGAATCGGAAGTGGAGCCTGAAGATGGGACAGAATCGCTGCCATCTTAAGATAAAATCTTAAAGGGTGAGCAGTTGCTTCTCATGGATGAGCAAAGAAACTGGTGTCTGGAGCTGGAAACTACTCTTGAGCAAGATGCTGTGAAGACTGTTGACATGACAACAAAGGATTTAGAATATTATACATACTTAGTTAATAAAGCAGTAGCAGGCTTTAAGAGGATTGGCTCCAATTCTGAAAGAAGTTCTACTGTGGGTAGAATACTACCAAATGGCATCACATGCTACAGAGAAATTTTTAAAAAAAAATTTTTAATGTTTATTTATCCATGAGAGTGAGAGAGACAGAGAATGAGCATGGAAGGAGCAGAGCGAGAGANCAGCAAGAGAACTGGAATCGGAAGTGGAGCCTGAAGATGGGACAGAATCGCTGCCATCTCAAGATAAAATCTTAAAGGGTGAGCAGTTGCTTCTTGTGGATGAGCAAAGAAACTGGTGTCTGGAGCTGGAAACTACTCTTGAGCAAGATGCTGTGAAGACTGTTGACATGACAACAAAGGATTTAGAATATTATACATACTTAGTTAATAAAGCAGTAGCAGGCTTTAAGAGGATTGACTCCAATTCTGAAAGAAGTTCTACTGTGGGTAAAATACTACCAAATGGCATCACATGCTACAGAGAAATTTTTTAAAAAAAATTTTTAATGTTTATTTATCCATGAGAGTGAGAGAGACAGAGAATGAGCATGGAAGGAGCAGAGCGAGAGAGGGACACAGAATCTGAAACAGGTTCCAGGCTCTGAGCTGTCAGCACAGAGCCCGACGCGGGGCTCGAGCCCACGAACTGTGAGATCATGACCTGAACCGAAGTCGGATGCTTAACCGACTGAGCCATGCAGGTGCCCCAAATTTTGAACAGAGGACTTAATCAGTGCATGAGCTTCATTGTTGTTTTATTTGAGAGACTTAACAGAAGACCATGGGGGAAGGGAAGGGGAAAAAATAGTTACAAACAGAGAGGGAGGGAGGCAAACCATTAAGAGACTCTTTTANCTCTATCTCCTTTTTTTATTCCATAAGCCTCTCCAAAACAGGGACCTCATATTAGGGTGTAACATGAACTGAACTCTGTACCTCCCAAATTCATATGTTGAAGTCCTAACCTTAGGATGTGACTGCATATGGAGAAAGAGATATTAAGAGGTAATTAAGGTTAAATGAAGTATAATGTTGGGACCCTGATTCAATATGACTGGGATGCGCTAATAGTTTTTTTCTTAAATAGTTTACCGTCAGGTTGGTTTCCATATAACACCCAGTGCTCATCCCAACAAGTACCCTCCCCCATGCCCATCATCCCCCTTTCCCTCTCCCCGACTCCCATCAGCCCTCAGTTTGTTCTCAGCATTCAGAGAATGAACTGAAGGTTGATGGGGGTGGGGGAGAG
Source organism: Crocuta crocuta (assembly GCF_008692635.1). NCBI lineage: Eukaryota > Metazoa > Chordata > Mammalia > Carnivora > Hyaenidae > Crocuta > Crocuta crocuta. Next base: position 3,024,528 of record NW_027530544.1, on the reverse strand, counting down.
GGGAAAATGGGTGATGGGCATTGAGGAGGGCACTTGTTGGAATGAGCACTGGGTGTTGTATGGAAGTGTTGAATCATGGGAATCTACCTCCAAAACCAAGAGCACACTGTACACACTGTATGCTAGCCAATTTGACAATAAATTATGTTAAAAAATAAATTAAAAAAAAAAAAAAGAATTGCCAGAGCCACCCAGCCTTCAGCAACTACCACCCTGACCCATCAGCAGGCATTAACATCAAGGCAAGACCCTCCATTAGCAAAACAATTACAATTTGCCAAAAGCTCTGATTATGGTTAGCATTTTTTAACAATAAAGTATTTTTTAACTAGGTTATACACAGTGGGATTTTTAAAAGAAATAATGCTATGTGTAGCAACATNTAAATAAAAGTATGAAGGATTAAAAAAAAGAATGCTAATGTACACTTAATAGACTACAGTACAGTGTCAACATAACTTTTATATATACTGGAAAACAAAAAAAGCTCATTTGACTTGCTTTAAATTTATTGTAGCATTTACTTTATTTTGCAGTGGTCTGGAACTGAACCTGAAGTATCTTCAAGGTATGCCTACATACATTTGAAATTCACACACACACACACACACACACACACACACACACACACACACACCACACCCATCTGTTAAGCAGACCTAAAATTTGAGAATCTGAATTAGAGCCAAAATCTAAATATCGAGTTAAGAGCCAAAATGCAAATTATTTGCAAATATGACTTGATGTTAACTGCTAATGTAGTCATTCTGATGTTCACCAAATATTTTTAGCCCTCTGCCTTCTGGACATATAGCTCAGCTATTTTTCTGGCTCCTGTTGGTTTTGTAGGGCTATGTGACTAGTTCTGACCATTGATGCTGTGTCATTTCCACACTGGATCATTTAATTGTGGGCCAAGATCCTTAAGAATTCTCCTTCTGACTGGGATGGTCATTGGCAACTTTAGAAGCTGGTCTATCAGCCAGAGACCCTGATTCCCTATGATGAACAGAGCGCCTTGCCAGCCCACTATGAACATAATAGTGTCAGCAAGACATAAATCCTTGTTGTTTTAAGCCCACCAATATTTTAAGAGTTGTTGACATAGTATAACCTAGTTTATCCTGATAACTACATCTGCTTTCATTCTCTTCTTTGGATGGAATAGTCTTAGGGATGGATACTGGTCGGACTCCAGGAACATTGAGAGAGTGGTAAGAAAGATAAAGTTAAGAAAGGGAGAGAGTTGTAATGGGGCCATTCTGAGACAAATGGACATATACAAATTGAACGCAATTTGTGTAAACCTACTGGATTTTATTATTGTTTTTGTTATTACTGCTACCAAGATTATTATTATTGTTAGTCCTATTATTAGTTTTTTTTAAACAGCCTGAAGATTACTGCTATTATGATATGACTCATTGTTGGTGTTGGATAAAGACACAGAGGGAGGACAGATCATTCTAACTTTTGGATCCCTCAGGCTAACGCAAAAGCTATTCATCATATACAGTTTGAATTTTGTTCTTTGAATATTTATATTTCTTCACACAATTGGACTATATAATTCTTCTAGTTAAGAATTAACTATATCATATAGTCCAATATATTTATATTCCTTGTGTAAACTTTGGAATAGTCTTAAAACCCAATAAAATCAAGCTGAAGACTGGCTTCACTTGCGATTAGGGCATTTTCATCAGATCCCATTGTTGGCCTTCTCTTAGGCTGACTCACAACAAGTGCATCAATTCTCACATTTTCATTTCCCAGAGTTTTAGGAATGCCTAATAAGAGTCAAGGGCATGGGGGTGGGGCAGAGCAGAGGAGAAGTGCATTTCAGTCAACACTATTTTTATTTTTATGTATTTATTTTTAATGTTTATTTTTGAGACAGAGAAAGAGAGAGAGAGAGAGAGAGAGTGCGCACAAGAGCGCATGTGAGTGGGGGAGGGGTAAAGAGAGGGAGACACAGAACTCAAAGCAGGCTCCAGGCTCTGAGCTCTCAGCACAGAGCCCAAGGCGAGGCTTGAACTCACTAACCTTGAGATCATGACCTGAGTCAAAGTTGGACACTCAGCCGACTGAGCCACCCAGGTGCCCCCAATCAACACTATTTTTAGAACTTTATTCCTCATTGGTGACTAACCCAGTAAAGAAAACCAAGTGAGAGACATTTTTCAAATTGACTTCTTAGAGCAAGTGTTTCATTTTTCTTGGACATGTGTTCTGCTGGGTTTATTCTCTCTGTAGCTCCTGGCCCTTGGTGCTTTTCCTTTTTTACTCTTCCCATTTGCCATTCCTAATTAAAAATGCTCTACAGAGCTCCAAAAGCCAAGTGATTCACTTAAAATTTCATGAGTGGGCAATACAACAAAAACTGTTGAGAAAGGAGTTGGCATTTATCAGAATTCTTTGGATTGTCAGTGACCAACCTCCTGGTAGTTTCCCACATTTGGCTCTGCACCTGGGTTTCCCTTTGCTCCTTCTATTATGACCTTGCAGTTTCTTTGCTAAATTTTCAATTGCTTTCCTTGGCCTTCAATATTAGATTTTAACACTGCCTGTGCAATCACACACCAGACCTGTCTTCTATTTTTGCGTTATCTGGATGGAACTCAAGCAGCATGATCCTTGTGTTTGCCAAGAATGACATTATTCTATGGAACGCCTTCCTACTCCCTGGTGGTGCAATGCAGGTACTTGGCTACCAGTCTGGTTGCATTAAAGATGTAGAATATTTCTGTCTGTAATTTCTGTGCACAGATGCTCTATATTATACAATTGGACTTGCAGTCCTTATTATGTGTCTGGCATTAGTATAGGCAGTGGAGATACAACAGTGAAAAAAGCAGACAAGAATGCTTGCCCTTACAGAGCTTACCCTGTAGCAATGACAAGTCCAATTTTTCGTGTGATTTGACATGGATCCTATAAAACTGTCCTGATTCCTTGTCTAGATAATGACCTATATCTGCATGTGAGTTCAAACTTACATCCATTTGCATCCTTTTTTAGTTTTAGTTTATAATTAAATTTTCATCAAAACAGTCCAAAAGACAGTTGACCCATATCAGGCATGGTCAGAAAACCCCAGCCACACATGCAACACATGTTGGTCCAGGAAAATAGAATGTAACCAAGTGTCGCATTTGATTTCTCATAGCCACACAGGAAATGTCATTTTGTTTGCCATTCTATTTGCCACAATTGGCTCCTGGACCAAGAGCTGAGCACAGCAAGGAACTTGTCCCATGTGGCCCTTTTCCAGAGGGCCTAACCAATGCCATTTGAGACTAATCTTTCTAAATAGCTCTGGCAGACAACTCTCTGGACTTGGTTGAACAGTGTATCTCTCTGGAGATAAGGCTTGGCATTAGATAGGAGCTATCACACAATGAATGTGTGCGTGTGCATTTGTGTACGGTAATATTCTGAGCTCCTCTCTCATTTGGCTTCAACCTCAAAAGCTTGTCTCTCGAGGGCAAACCCATAGCTGGGAGGAGACAGCCAGCTTCTCCTTAAACCCCAAGTTTGCTGCCTCCATTTAATGAGTCCTCAGTAGGGTCTGGGGAGAGGATATAGGGAAGCTACATTTATACCACAACTGTAATGGAGCCATCTTCCTGTTGTCAGCGACTCATATCGAGGTTGAATGTATCTATTCCTTGCACCCAAGAAACAGATTCCTATCTCAAGACTTTAACATGAATTTCTGGACCTCTTCAATGGGTCTCCTGGGGCCCTGAGCTGTCTGTGGGGCAGGGCAGAGGAGAAGTGCATTTTCTCCTGGACTCTCTCTGCCAGGACTCTCTCTGCCTTAGTACTGGTGACTGAGGTTTGTTCCTAAACAGGCATGGCTGGAAACTATTCTTCCTGCTGCTGCTGCTAAACCTTTATCAAGCTAGACATCAGGCACCCTGCAGTCTACTGGGAACTGGGGGAGGTAACAAAAGGGAATTGATATTTTAAATCTATTAAGGATAAAAATAATGTACCACACTTCTCATGATCTGCAACGCCCCTTTGAGCTTCCAGACATTTATGCATACTGTATTCCATGAACTCTTAGTTCCTAGATTCATTTTATATTCGGACCATATATAGATTTATGCTCAAGTATCTCACCAAGTAAACTTTGAGGGATATTTGGTCATAGTACAGGTGAGGTCCTTATCAGTATGAACGGAATCCAGGTTCTTCTGACCTAGCCTAATACCACATTAGAAAGGCTCCCTTGGACTAGTGGAGACTGTGGGAGTAGTCTCGGGTCCCATGTAAATTCTAGGGCACACTCTTGGGCATCCTCTTGGTTCCAATGGAGGCATGAAGGCTGGGGAAGAGGCCATCTTACCTGAGAGCTGCTATCTGTTCCTAGGTAAGACCACTCCTCCCCACATCTTCATGTTTGACTGGGGAGTAATGGAGAGAGATTTATAAAATCTTGTGTGTACTCCTACTAGAAACTTCACCACCACCCTCTCCTCCAACACTCACAGCCTCATCACCACTACGTGATTTGGGAGTATAACTGCATTATATTCTATATCCCTGTTTATGTCAGTCACCGGAACTGAGACCCTCCTCTTCTTCCCTCCTCCCCTGTACTCCTTACCTCTCTCTGAAGTTATATTTTTCTGTATGGCATGTATCATCACCTGGCACTTTATATATTTTATTTATTTATTTGTCTGTATTCCCACCAGAACGTCAGCTCCATGAGGGCAGAAATTCTTCTCTGTTTTGTTGTTGCCATTGTTGTCTAAAATAGTGCCTGGCATAGTAGGTATTCAATAAACATTTGTTGAATGAATAAATGATGTGATCCATATCTAAGTATTTGTTGAGAGTCACTAATTATTGACAACATCTATTTTCTTGTTTTTTGGATGAATGACCCTTTCATTGACCCCTTGGATATATTAGTCTTTCCCAAATCTCTGACAGTTGAGTGGAACCTCTAGAACCCAAATCATCACATTACTTTGGGCATAATCCTTGACACCCCTCCCTGATGTCAAGCATTTGCCAAAGAGACCAAAGTGCCAGTGTAACTATTGGTGCTATCCTATCCCAACCCTCTACATCCTCCACCTCTACTCATATATGCATTCTTTTATAAGACATTTAATCCAGAGACAACCAGCCAGGTTTTGACTATTGTGGCCAAATATGAAGCCTACAGCATGATGGGAAATGGGTATGTGGGATGATCTAAGCAATCATATTTGTAACACCATCAGACACACTGGGCTAATTACCTTCTCACTTTAATTTTTGAGTCATTCATTCCTCAGAAGCTAGGAATGCTGGGTTGATGCCCTTTCCTAGAAGGCTAGGCATCTGCTGGCCTTATCAACAGTCTTGCACTGTGCCATGAAGCTGAAATGTCACCACTTATATTTTGCAACACTAACCAATCAATTGTGCCCTACAAGGGACGCCTTCTTAATGACCTATTCCATCCCTAAACCTGAGAGTACTTAGATTATTTGTGATGGTTGGGCTTGAAGGTCTACATCTATGGCTCTCCAACAAATCTGTTGGTTGGATAGTCCCAGAAACACCAAAAATAAATAAATAAATAAATAAATAAATAAAGCAATATGTAGTACATTCAACACCAAATGAGAACGTAGGAAGAGTCTGGAAAGTACAAAGCCTCCTATTTTCATCTTAACTTCCAGCTGGTCTTGGAAGAACTGAACTGTGTAAATCAATTTTATCACTGACTTGCTCCTGTCAGGGCCAAGATGCCCATGCAAGTCCTCATGAATCGATGTGACACAAGGGCAATATGTGGAGTGCCATACTCATGGGTCACTCTCTGAGTAAGAGTGCCACACCAATACAGTCTAAATCCTGCTTTTACATCAACTATGTTTCAGTTCCCACTCCCACCCTAGTACTTCCTTGTACCCTGATTGGTGCCATAACAACTTAGCAAAACTTGGCAAAACCAAATCTAAAAACTCTAGGTTACGCTTGGGTGAAAGGCCCATTAAAAGGCCACCACTGACAGGCAACAGAGTCCTTGGGTGCTCTTACAAATAGAATGACACTCCTTATTCCATCAAAGCAGAAATTCAAAGGCAGATACATAGAGACCCCATCCCCCATCTCTGCTATTTCTTTTTTTCTTTTTTTTTTTCCAAAATGTTTTTTATTTATTTCTGAGAGAGAGAGAGAGAGAGAGACAGCATGAGCAGGGGAGGGTCAGAGAGAGAGGGAGACACAGAATCTGAAACAGGCTCCAGACTCTGAGCTGGCAGTCAGCACAGAGCCCGATGCGGGGCTTGAACCCACGAACTGTGAGATCATGACCTGAGCTGAAGTCAGATGCTTAACCAACTGAGCCACCCAGGTGCCCCTCTGCTATTTCTGAATCCTCTAAATTCTCCCTGTGGCTACCACTATCCATGACCACACCCACCCACAGTAGGCTTGGCTGCATTATCATGCCACCAACACCCTGGATAGTCACTGGTTAAGACTGGAGACACCACCTGTGCTGTGAAAATTCCCTCTAGGGCCAGGAAAGGCTTTCAGAGCTGGCAGAAATAGAGTTCATGAGACAGATCTGAGATCTAGTTGCATATCTGCCCTGAACCCCTCTCTTGGGATTTTACTATTCACAAAGCCCAACCTAAGGCAGAGTGGGGTCAGAGCCTGAGCAGCTACTTTAAGGTGCTGAGGTGGGGGAATGTGCTGCACATTCAGGTGGTCCAATAAATAGGGGGAAAGCTGTTAGTGGTATTCTCTGAGTCACTTGGTCAAGCAGAACTACAATTTTATCCTTATCTTTCAGCTGTACTTTTAGTTTTCTAAACTCATCTTCTTTTTTGGATTATGAATTTAGAATTTATTTAAGGGCTCACATTCTCATAAAATCCTTTTTACTGGCCTTTAATACCTTTCTATGGATAGATAATTGTGTATACATCCACACACCCATGCACATACACATGCATTGTTGGATTATGGTCTGCATCTCTTCTCATGGACTCTCTAACACTGACCCAACTAATAGAATCTTCTGCATCTCACCCTATCTCTCCCAGTCCCCACCCCCTGTTTTCTTATTTGCTTAGTCCCTGTGTTGCAGTGGGCATGAACTTTTTCTTAAGGAATAGTCATTTTTAGGCATACTTTGGACTCTAAAACTCAATAAAAACACATTCACACTGGATTTTTCAGCAATATGGAATTTCTAATCATACAAGCTTTATGACCCTTACATATTCAATTTGTGACAGTCCACGTGTGGAAATTGACAGCAGATTGTTGATCCTACACTGTCTCCTGTTACCATGCTTTTGGACTGCTGATGTAGATCTTCATGTGCGCTCAGAATAGGGAGCAGTGCTCCTTCTTCACTCCACTCTTTTCCTTCCATGTACATCTTTTTTTCCTAATGACTCCTATTTTATGTTGAAGCTAACATAACTCATCAGTTAGCTTTAATTAAGCATAGAGTGAGTAAAGAGAATGAAAATGGGAGAAATTTACATGGGTTTATAATTTGCATCTAGAATATACTTGAATGTTAATTATTCTATATAATTTATAGAGTGATTCTATTATATGCCATGTTCTTTGAGGACAGCATTAGTTCTAACTAAATTTTGTAGCCTTTTCAGTGGCTCTTACCAAGTCTGGTCACAATAAGTGATTAATAAATGCTTACTGAACCAATAAGTGGTCCCAATGGCAGTACTGAAGGAAGATGTCAGAATGTCAGTGGGTTGAGGGACAGATGAGGGCAGTTTTAGAAATAAAACTTTTAAAACCTTAAGCTCCTGGTTGGTCAAAAACAGTATGGAAGCTGAAGAGAGACAGGTCTTTGTAACACACTGTCTATGAGATTCAATGAGAGACCTCACTCACTCACTGTGAGGAATCAGTGCAGGACTGGAGAAAATCACCAGAAGGGCAAGTACTGGAAGGGAGAATTTTGTCTTTCATGCCCATTTTTAAAAAATATATATTTGAATACCCAGAAATGTGATTCACCAGACATCAGATTTTATAAAACTTACTCTCATTTTACTGTGTGCTTTAGTGATACAGAAAACTTTCAATTATCTCTGCTAATGGAAAGGAGGCAATGGTACATATAATCAAAATGACATTTCTATTTGTCTTTGGAAGTATTATGTGTGCTTTTCCCCCAGCAGGTTTGCTTTCATAATGATTAGTTCTAGCTTAAGCTAATATTAAAACGAGTTAGCATTTTCTCTGTACAATAGCTGGTAGTAGAAGAGATGTGTTTATGGCAGAGGAAACTCATGCAAGGCTTAGTATTTGCCATGGTTAATCGCCCACATGGATAATCCACTTGCAGCAAGTGGGATTTTAAACAGAGCAGAAAGCAGAGTGACTATATGTCCTGGATTTCAATGATCTATGGGTAGATGGCCCAGGAGGAAGCCATAGCTAGCATTATGAAGAGTGTTAAAAGAGAAAGAACACTGGATCAGGCATAAGGCCACTAGGGTTCCTTGATGACCAAGGGGTGGGGGGTCATATAACCTCTTTGTGTCTCAAGTTTCCATAAAATGTGATAAGGACACCTGTTCTGTCTACCTCAAAGTTAACTGTGCCAAAACAGGATAGTGGGCTGAAGGATTTGGAAAAATATTAAATGTCATTAAAACGCAAAGCACTGATGGACAAGCAATGAAATATTGTTGTTGCCACCTTTTCAGGAACTGTCCCTTGCCCTACCTCATCAATGCTTGGGGTCTTGGGCTGTGGTTTCCGAAGCTTACCTCAATAAAAATAGACCCCTTTTTTGATAGTTTCCTGCTCTTCAAGGATAGGTACTCTGATAATGTCCATGCGCCCTAGTGAATGTATGCATCCTTTCTCAGGTAACAGGGGTCTCCCAGCTATAATAGATTAAGCTGGTGGCTTTCAAAGTGTGGTCCCTGGATGAGTAGCATCAGCATTACTTGGGAATTTGTTAGAAATGTAAATTCTTGGATCTACCTTCACCTACTGAATCACAGACTCTGGGAGTGGGGCCCAGCAATCTGTTTTAACAAGTCCTCCAGATGAGTCTGATACATGCTCAAATTTAAGAACCACTGGTAAGATCAAAGGAGAAAAAAGCAAGCTAGGGATTGGGCTTTGGGACAAGCTACTGGCAAACTTATTTGTCTGGAGGAGGTAGGGGAAGGCTTACGGGACTCTTCATATCACAGTGCATAGTGTGAGTATGTGTGTATGTGAGTGTGTGTGTGTAAAATGATGATCTGGAGCATCATTTTCTCAGGTAGGTCTCTATCTCAACCACCCTAAAAATGCATCCCCACCTTGGAGACTCCCTACCCCCTTTCTCGATTTACTTTTCTTTGTAGCACTTATCACCTTCTATTTGCTGTGTTATTTACTTCTTTACTTGGTTGATTGTCTGTTTCCCCTTGGGCTAGAATGTATGCTCCACAAGGGCAGTCCATTTTGTTCACTGCTGCATCCTCAGCTCTGAGAACTGTGCCAGATGGAGTAGTGGATACTCAGTAAATATCTGTTGAATTAATGGGTGAATGAATATCTGCTGAACCTGGGAGATGAGGAAATACTGGGGTCAGGCCAAAACACTGAAACACCTGCAAGCATCCTTATTAGGCAACGTTGCTACAGCGTGAGAGCCTTGCCTCTGCTGCTGCTTTGGGCTCTGAAATAAGTCTACAAACAGGGCTTGAGTATACGCCATCCTCAGGGATTTGGTTCACTATATTGTTTGATTATCATTACAAATGTGCTATCTGGATTTTCCTACGTTTGGGGCTAGTGTTACTAATTGATCAACATGTTTATCAGGCTGTTTGGGGCTGGGGGCAGTCTATGTATGCAGTAGACTAGAGTGTGACGTGGAAGGGCAAACAGCAGTCTAAGAGTGAAAACCAGGAGTTCTGAGTTCTAGTCCTCTGCCCCTAACTCGCTGTGTGGTCTTGGGCAAACTGCTTAGCATTTTTGGGTTTCATTTCATTTGTTGATCTCAGTGATCTTCTAGGTCCTTTTCAGCAGTATTATAAACCCATTCATGAGTTACTTGATTAATGTATGTCTCCTCTACCGGTAAGCTCCCTGAGAACAGGGGTGAGTCTATATTTGTCCCCGCAGTTCATAATGCCGAGTGCTTGCAGGTACTAGGTATTTGCTGAGTGAGCAAATCCCTGTGAAAGCCAGATGGTGATCTCAGTCTCATCAGCCTGTGCTCTGTGCAAGTCATGAGACATGGATGTGGGCCACAAAGACCTGGCCTGGCCTGGAAGAGACTTCTAGTCACAATAGGAAGAGCAGGACACTGGCTGTGGCTGCTCCCTACCCCAAGGACATATAGAAGGTGCACAATTCATTAAGGTAAAGACTGTGGCAGTACACAGAGGAGAGCCCAAGCTGGGAACTGGGCCATCAGGCCTGTGGTTTGAAAAAGCATGGATCTGGAGATCAGAGACCTATATTTGAATCTCAGAGCTGCTATTTTCTAGCTTTATGACTTATTGTGTAAGTTATTTACTTCTCTTAGCTTCAGCCGCTTCAGCTGGAAAATGAAGACAGAAGTGCCTGCCTTTCAGGATGACTGTGAAGATTAGAGGCGACAATGTATATCAAGTGCCTTCCCAGCACCTGTATGAGAAGGGTGCTCAGTAAATGGAAGCCTCCTTGTCTAGTTCTGCCCTCTGGCCCCGCATCCCATGAGGTTTCTAACAATGCCTGCTTCCCCAGAGAACCGGCCAAAGTTTGCTACCAGCTCATGGCAGTGCCCTGGCCCATACAGCTAAGGGGAATAAAGACTGGAATAAAAAGTGTTTCTCAAAATATCTACCTTCAGAAATAGAGATTTTTTTCTTTTGCTTCCAGTTTGCTTAATGAGATTTGGATATTTTTAACTTGCTACGGCTTGAGAGCAAAAGGTGCTATTTTGTAAATAAAATTTAACAATACTATCTTTTGAACGTGCTGAGATTTATGACTGAACAAGTCTGAACTCTGCTTGTCTCTCTTTTTGGCTGCCTTTGTCTCTCCTTCCACCTTGCTCCCCACCACCCTCTCCCTGTTAAAGTGAATTCTACTCCTCTTCCTGCCCGGCCTCCTCCGCTTTCCCCCCACCACACTCAGCTACTACATATGGCCATCTTTCTTCTGGAAAACAAATTCTGCTGCTAGGCAACCAGAACACAAAATCGCTGTGGTTGACATGATTCTTATTAGTGACAGCGACTGTAGAAATGCCGCCATGACGGCATGCTACATGTACGCTCACTGCATCTATCCCCAGCAAGACAGACCTTTCCAGAAAGTGGGATGGGGTGAGTTCTTGGTAGAAAATTAATGGCCTCAGCACTCAACAGAAAGTATTTATAAATCACTGTATATCAACAGCCTGCTTTAGAATCATTTTATTAGAACACATTCATGAAAGTGACATACGGAAAAAAGACAGCAGCAATTCTCAGTCATGCAAATGCCCGTGTTAAGGTTCTCCATTGGATTTAAGTTCAAGTACAAAGACAATCCTTTCCTGAGCCAGGTGCAATTCCAGGGAGTGACACTGTGAATTGAACGCGCGTTTCCTCCACAAAGTTCAGAACACTGAACAAGTCCCATCCTCACAACAAGATTGCGAGGTACATGGAAGTGTAAACTTTCAGAATTTTAAAGACCCCTTTACCCAGCCCTCCCCCATAACCCAGCTGGGGGAAGTAAGCCCAACGTGGGGACCTCTTAGAAATATGGTTTAGTCTATTGAAAATAAAGCAGTGGGCCTTAAAAAATTAGAAAATGAGTATATATATGTACATATATATATGTAGGTAATGGAATCCTCTTTGCCTCTTTCTTGCCTTGGTGTTTTCTGGGGAACTTTCTGGGGTTTCTGGGAAACTCTGTTAGGGGATGGGGCTCTCTTGAGTGTCTTGGAAGCTGGAGGGCTTTTTAAATTTTTAACTTTTTATTATGAAAAATTGCAAGTACATACAAAAGTGGAGAGATGGTATAATGAATGCCCATGATATGACTATCTAGTCCCAATGGTTACCAACATGCAGCCAGTTTGTTTAATTTATTTCTTCTCCCTCTCCCCACCCTCCACCCCCAAAAGGATAATTTGGAAGCCAGGAAGGTGGTCTCTGAACCAGAGTGAGATCAGAGGAGCCAGGAAATCCTGATGAAACCTGGGCAGGCTGACGCAGATAGGACATTTGTTGGGGATATGGTTGGGCCAATGTTTCGGAACTGCTAGAGTTAACCCTCCTCTTCTCTACCATAAACTATCCCTTATTCTTCCTTCCTCTGTCTCATGATGTGGGAGAGGAGGGGTTTTCCAGGTCAGGGGCCACTGACAATAGAAATGTTCAATCTGGACAAAAACTCCAGAGATAAGTATGTCCCTCTGATGAACATGCCCACTCACATGGCAGATGCCCAGGGTGGCGAGGGCCTGGGCTGCCTGGTGCTCGGACTGGGAGTCAGGGGGAATGGCTGGGGTCATGGGGGCCTCTCACAGGTCCTACCGTCCCACCGTTTTCAACTTTGGAGAGAAGCTCAGCAACCTCGAATTGCACCCGGTAGAGAAGCAGGGAGCCCGAGGGGCAAGCCCATGGCCCAGGTGGGCAGATTTTGCCTGGAACATGTTGCCCTCTGAGCAAAGGCTGTACCCCACACCAGCCCTGCCAGAGCAGTCTCAAGAGAGGTGGGTGATGGGAGTCCAGGTGGGAGGTCCCAACGGCGGCACGGCTAACCCGGTGAACTGCAGGGACAAGTCCCAGGCTGCGCGCTAAACGTAAGTGGAGAAAGGATCTCCAGGTCCCAGGTGCCACCGAGGAGCAAGGTTGCCATCCTGTTAAGAAAAGGGCCGGGGCTCTGTGATTTGCATATGACTTTGCAAAAATCTGCACGAGATCCCGTAGCCCTTTATAGAAAACAGAGTTAAATCATCAGTGCGACCTACTGTATTTCTAGCAACCCAATGCACAGAGTGCAACCTGGCAAATACACCATCATTTTTTTAGAAGAGGAAATGGAGGGACCAGAGTGCTATGTAGGACATTCCTTGGTCTGAAGGCTCAGAAGAAACCAAGTCCAGGATCCAGAAGAGGATCGCTGACTGACCACTTTTCACTAACTTTGTCAGGGCTCAAATGCATACACTTTTCCTTGCATAAGTTGCCCATTGAGCAGTCCTGTGGTCTCCCAACATCCCACACATAAAAGCGGGAGTAGAGCCAGGAAGAATATAAAGAGGGATGCATTAAACATGAAGTCCTAGTGACAGTGAGCATTAGCATTTATTTCATACCCTTCTGTTTTGTTTGTTTCGACTCTTTTAGGATCTCTGTGACCTGCCAGCAAGTCTCACTATGACATTCATTTGGGGAAAGGAAACTGCGAAGGGTTTACCCATTTATGTAGCACATCTTTGGCAGTAAGTGACTTAAAATGCCTGACTTCAAGTATTTCCAGGATTGGTGACATGTGGTAATCTGTAATTTTTCCAAGGCACGTGGTTGGTTTGTGAGGCCACAGGGTTGGTTGGGGGAGCGGATCAACGAGTGAGTGAGGGAGCCTGCTTAGAGACCCAGCTTCCATATTCCATTGCGGCCATGCTGACTCTACTTGGCCACCAGAAGCAACGGAATTGTGTCTTTAACGAGGTCCCCTCAAAGAAAGTCAGCTTCTAGTGCTATTGGGGGCATGAAATATTCTAAAAAGCAATGGCTCAGCCAAGAGAAAAGTCCAAGGTAAATTAAAGAGTATGATCTCATATTTGCCTGTGGCTCAGGTTATGATGCTAAAGGTTCCATCATCGTTGCCATATAGAAATGAGAAAACAATCTCAAACTCCCTTAGTAAGAACTCTAGCCAGATCAAAACTGTTCATTAGGGAGAGAAAACACTTCAGCATCAAGTTAAAATGGCAGTTACTCTGAGTTGTGAGGAAGATAGGGGATACTTAGGATTCAGAAAGGAGAGGATATTCTGAAGAAAGCCAGGAGCTGTACACGTGCATTTGTGAAGTAACTCATACAAGGTGCTGATGATCACAGAGTTTATCTTTACTAGGGCAAAGGGTCTTAGGAATGACATTAGTAGGGAGGTGAGGCAGAGGGGTGGCATCCACTGTACTGATTAGCTAGTTCCCCACACTATAAGTTATTGTCATTGCCAGTTTAGTGTACAGATGTGCTATAAGATCTGGCAGAATTTAATAGTTTTATAGATGCTGAATTCGACATTTTGTTCTTTACACAGCTCTTAAAATTCTGAAGGGAGAGACAGTTTTTAAAAATACTTTTATTGTCATGATTATTATTAATAGCTAATATTGTTGAGTGTTCAGCACATGCCAGGCAAAGAGATGAGTGCCTGGCTTGCATCATTTCATGTAATTTGCACCACAATGTTGTGGGAGAGGCAATACCATTACCCCCATTTTGCAGACTGATGCCCTGAGAGGCCTGCCCAGGATCATACAACTGGCAAGTGAACGGGGTGAGGTCTGTGCTGTGGTTGGTTTGATTCCGAGGCTGTCCTTAACCACTGTGCTATCGTGCCTCCTGCAAAGGAGAATCTGTCTCCTAAGTGACATTTGGATGTTTGCGGATCCTTGAGGTCTTGGAAAGCATTTTACGTATTTTGAGGATCCGTCTTATCCTCCAGGACCTAACTAGAAGAGGTTTGGGCCAGTTCATTATATATACTCATTAGCTCTTGCAGAAGAGTACCATAATGATACTTATCCCCTTTTAAACCTCAGGCTGTAATTGTCTCTGTGCACCTGCACATCTGTCTGATGGAGTGATGTGTGAGACATCTAAGATATAAATGCATATAGGCAAGCTGAATGCTTGTTCTCTAAAACCCTGAGAAAATAAAGACACATTCCTATAGGAAGCCATTATTTTACATCGCCCAGTTGGTAACATGAAAGAGTAGTGAACACCAATGCATACCTCTTTACTTCAAAAAATGACAGCCATTCATAATCTCTTTGAGATGATTTTCTAAAAATATGGTGTAAAGAAAGGACGAATAGGAAAAGTTTAAGTGGAAGTGTAGGGGCAGTGGGAGGGAGAAGGCCATTAAATTTTTTGGAGATAATTATTTCTATTATTTAGAAAATATCTCTCAGCTTGGAATTCATATATATGTTCCACATCCAATCACCCTATGCCTTTGGCATTTCAGTTCAGTAGGCTAGGGTAGGGCCTGAAGTTAACTTTTAGAAGTATTTCCCTCATGTGTTATGCTTAGCAAAATAAGTCAGGCAGAGAAGGACAAATATCATATGTTTGCACGTATAGGAGGATTAGGAGGAACTTAACGGAGGACCATGGGGGAGAAGAAGGGGGGAAATGGTGGGGGAAAGGGAGAGAGGCAAACCATGAGAGACTCTTGAATACTGAGAAACAAACTGAGGACTGATGGATGTGGGGGGGAGGGGGGAGATGGGCATGGAGGAGGGCACTTCTGGGGATGAGCACTGGGTGTTACACGGAAACCAATTTGACAATAAACTATTAGTTAAAAAAAAAAAGTATTTCCCTCATAATTCTGCTAGATGCCTGGTTTGGAATCCTCGGCACACTCCATTGCTGGAAAACCCGAGTTTTGCAATGTTTCAACTGCATTTTCATCTGACAGCACACACTGTCCAGAAGTACTTGTCTTTGGCATTTTCCATGAGGGGCAAGAATCAGTGAGACCGACTTCAATAGAACAATGGCTTTGATTAACCAGACCTCCTCATTATTCTTTTTTTTTTAAGGGAGGGCCTACGCTGATATTTCCCCTATCTCCTACTATTCAGGTATAGACCCACTTTATATAAATACTTTATATAATATAATGTAGGCTCCATTCTAATACTAGACACTCATGACAGAAGTTTTCTGAACTACAGAGAGATGTTCTGCAGACCCTGGATGCATAAGAGACACCATTGGACATCCAGTGTTATAATAATAGCCACAAATGGGGAACACATTTATATATTCTAGAGTTATACCCTTTCTCAATCCATAAAGAATTTGAGGCAACTATTTAGCAGTATATTTTTAAATGCATCTTCAGGTGACTGTATCTTCTGATGTTTCTCTCTGTTGGACTGGGAAGCCAGTGAGGCAGAAGTATGCTTGAATTACTACTCCATGGTTAAGACATAATAAAGAGCCTCCTCCACATTCCTGACTCATGCCTTGCTCTGCTAGGCACAGAAGTGAGTGAGCGATTGACACATGGGATATATGGAACATGGAATGTTCTTGGTATTTAATTCAGGTGTGTTTTACTCAGATGATCAGAGGGGAAATGACAAGACTCAGACCATTTGGGCAAAAATGTTACTTTGTGTGTTTTGGCTTGAATTGTCCAACTGTTTTCCTTAGTGAGCTTGTCCAGTGGAAGGCAGTGTGCAGAATGGACATCAGTCAGTAAGACTTGGGTTCAAATTTTTAAGTTCTGCCACTTTCTGGTTGTGTGACCTTGGGCAAGTTATTGAACCTCTTGGAGTTACATGTTCCTCATCTGCAAAATGAGGATAATGATACTTACCTTGAAGAACTGTTGTGAGGACCAAATGAAAGATTATACATAAAATGCCAGGCACATATTAGGACTTCAGCAAGAGAGACAGTCATTATTGTCAGTTGTTTATGCTCTGAATGGCTTCCTTAGCAGGTAGCCTCTGTGCTTTTCTTGGCCTGCCCAATTACAGCAGGGACCTCTTAGAGAGGGACTATGTTTTCCCCATCTAATGGGGACTTTATGTGCCCTCTTATTTCCATTATACACAGGGAACACTGCAAATACTATGTTAACTGGTTTAAAAGAGCCTTTCTCCACCCCCAAATTTCAAAGTAGAATCCAGAATGGAAATTTTCCTTGATGTAGTGATCACAATTACAAACTGCGATACAGAGTAGTAAAAATATTGAATCGTGCATATAGGAAAGACATAAACACCATAAAGTATATTTTTAGTTTAGCTTTTTTTTAAAGGATTGATTTTATGACCTTCTTATGTGTTCTTTCTTGCTTTTTACTCTGCTGAAGAGTCTCCTTTTGGCTTCTAGATGTCTGTTTGCTGTGCATGCTGACCACAGGGTTCCTTATTTAAAATGCTGTCAGGAGCTTACTGAGAAGGACCGACTGGCCTGGAGGGCGGCACAGGGTTACGTCCTGTTGTGCTCCCTCCCAAGTGACAGGCCAGGCTCTCCCCACCTCAGGAGGGTCACCCCCCACCCCCGTGACAGAAATCAGCCACAGAAAAGAAGAGTTCCCCTCCCTGTTTTTCTTCTTTCTGTTTCTCCCTCTGCTCAGGGAACCCTCTGAGAGCACTATGCACCAAGGAAGTGTGGGAGAAACATCCTTGAAAATATTTGTTTCATGTGATTATGTTTTTGTTCAAGTTCAGAAAGGTTAGAAATGGCCTCTTTCCCAAGAATTCTTATCAGAAAACATTCCCTCTACACTTAGACTGTGGGAGGTGAAGGGAGAGAGGGAGGTGAGGAGCCGGTGAAGAGCTGGGGCTTGACCTAATGATGAATCTTATGTTTGAAACCTTGCTGCCCCACACAGAGTAATCAGTTTCCTTCGTGGAGGTGCTCTGTGTCCTCCTAACCTGGGTCCCATGTCCCCACGCACAGTCACTCTGGATCACTCTGGAGACCTCTCCCTCTGGAATCACAGGAGCTTAAAACCAAACTTGAAACATGTCTGCTTTCTGTCTCTCCCACTGTGTATCTCTTCATGGAATCTCTTCATTAACTTGAAAGCGTACTTGCAGCCCTTCCTCACCTTTTCCATGCTTCACTAAATAGGTGTGCTTGGGGGGAAACCCTGATGAACTCCTCATTCCCTTGTCACCCCCAACCGCCCACCCCCGGAATTTTCCTTCTCTTTCCTTTCACTGTCCAAGTCTCCTGTCCTTCACAACCAAACAAAGTTTCCAGCTCCTCAGCTTGCAACCTTGCCCATCCTACACGTCAGCCCAAATTCACTCTCTGGCCACTGTCCCTCCTCTTGAGATACTGAGAAGTAGATCACCCTGTTTCCTACTAGGCACCTGCTTGTCCCTTGTCCTTGGTTTAGGCTGAGGGTGGACTTCAACAACCATTTAATAATCGTGTTCTTTTCTATCCTTTAAAAATAACATCTAGTAGGGATGTCTTTGTTAATAAAAGTAATTTTCTTGTAGAAAATTTGGAAAAAGCCACCATCCAGAAATAACCACTATTTACATTTTGGTGTATTTCCTTCATATATACATACATGCACACATATATGTATATACATATATATGTACATATGCATACATAAGCACAATACACACATATATACACATACACATTCCTTTTTTAACACAGAGAAATTAGTCTCATATTTAGAAGGAAAAGGAAGAGCCCCAAGCAGGTGGGAAGAAAAGGAATTACATGCTGCAGCTCAGGTGGGCTCTTCACCTGTGCCAGCCACAGCCATGAGGTTTTGGAGCTCATGAGGTAATGGTTTATAATGGCCTGATGGCCAGGAAATATGCCCAAGATACCCCTGCCTCCCAGACTACGTCGATGAATATTTCTTAGAAAGTGTATGGGAAACACATTCAGAGACACAGAATTCATAAATGTACAAAAACAGAAGTTATACACATAAAACATATTATTGAAACAAGTGTTTTCTGAGTGTGTCTATGAGCATCTAACCGTATGGCAGTGCACCGTACACAGCAGAAACTTGTCTTCATGAATCTCGGGACTCAGTTGCTGAGGTAAAAACCAGCCCAAAGGAGACAAAAGTGAACCGGAAGAAGACGCTATCTCACAAAGTGCTAAGGGAAGGGACTCCAGAAATCATTCCAATAGTGAGGAAAACTTGTTTCAACAACACTCTTCCTGTACAGAGAAATAGTTTTGGAGATATACTGATGTCTGTGATAGGTTGGTAGGCAAAGACAATCATTATTTAAAAGGTCATTATATTTTAGTGAAGATAATCACACAGATAATCTACCAGAAAACATATAAACATATATTAGAGGAGAGGTTTTCAGACAGCAAGGGACCCAGAAAAGGGGCAGAACCAGGGGGGAAGGGGCCTATGTATCAGGAGACTGTAGGTCCTAGAGAATGTTTTTTTTCTTATAGTTTGGGAGACATGTGTCTCCTCTTAAAGCTGTCAGGGATAGATTTTATACATGAAAATCTAGAGTCAGGATGAAGACTATGCAATCACCATGATGATCCAGTGCAACACGATTTCAGGAAAAGGATCAAGAATGAAGGAGAGCCAAGATGGCTTAGAGGTAAACCTATAGTTGGGGGTTACAAAGAGATTATCTGGGAGATGGCAGATGATGAGTTCAGTTTCAGGTCTGCCGAAGAGAGCACGTGAGTCACCCAAGTGCAGTTATGCTGCAGACAGTTGGAAACATCGCACCATGAACCTGAGTGTGAGAGATAAGGGCTAGAGCCAGAGATTTCTCAACTCATTGCTAAGGGTGCAACTTTATGCTAAACAATGTGGCAAATACCATGTAAAATACATAATATATGCCTTGGATGTTAAAGAATGATATTTGATTTGTTTGGGGGGTGGGTGCATGCAAGAGATATGGCAATGCTGGTGGCTCAGAGGTGTGGTGGGAGAAGTAGTGAGCATTAGCATGAAGGAGACATGAGTCAGGCTGCCGTGAAGGGTGGGCTGGATGTGATTATGCAAGTCAGTAAGCATTACTGGTGGACACAGCAGGAGCAAAGCATGCTGTGGCTGGGGGTGCCCAACTGCCATTATTTACTGTGTATTAGACGCTGTTGCAGGCAGCAGAGATAGGAGGATCATTAGGACCGAGACATGATTGTCTAGGAACTCACAATGGGAGAAAGACACAAAGGCAAACCCATTACGTGATACGTGTAATTAGGCTGAAACATATAAATTGCCAGGATTCACCCATTTTGGATATACAAAAATGGCAGTTTCATTTGATTTAATCGGAAGTAGATGCTTTATAGTGTGTACAACAGATAAAGGTCTTTAAAGGGTCATGTGTTGGAGGGAAAACTTTACAAGCATTTTGGAGATGGGTCTGTACTTGATCCTTAGTGAATGTGCTACTGAAGGGTTTTAGCTGACCAGTGAGACATTGAGAGAAAAGTTTGAAGAGGATGAATCTGGTGTCAGGAGAAAAGGTAAGACCCAGGAGCAAAATCCCAGAGAGCTGGCAGGCCTTTTAGGAGGTTACTGAAAGAATTTCAGCAAAGTAAACCAAGACCCGACAGGGGGTGTGACAGATATTTTGAGGAACTCGTTCTCAGGACTTAGCAACAGACTGGCTGTCAGGGGATGTGTCGAGAACGGACCCAAAGATAAAAGCCATGTATCTGGGGAAACCATGTTGTTCTGCCCCAAATAGCAAGTCAAACCAGGTTACCAGTTTGAGAGAAAAAGGAAATAATTTTCTGAGACTGAGACTGAGGAAAAGTCGGACATCAAACTGGAAACACACAGATGACCACTTATAATTATGATGCCCAGCACTAACAGTCAATGCTCAGTATGTGGCCATTCGTCTTGAATTTGCCTATTGGTTTTCTGGTTCTTCAGTAGAACTTAGCCTCCATACAGGTGGGGACTGTTTTGTTTTAGTGCTGCCTCTCCATCCCAGAACAGCGCCTGCCACATGGTAGGAGAACGAGGAAATTAACGTGAAAATTGCCATTAGGAGTAAAGTCACTTCAGAGCTATAACCTTGGCGTTTTTGTCATGGACATCAGAAATGAAGCAACAAATACTATGGTTGGAGGTGGCAGGAGGCTGTTGAGAAAGAAGAATCACGAGCAGAAGTTCAAATGCAGCCCTCACTGGAGCGTGAGGGAACAACATGTGGGAGAGGAGGTGTTGAGGTGATTTACTCCAGTGGGTATAAAGAATGCAATTCAGAGGGTTGTGGATGGGTTAGCATTAAACTTTCTGAGACTAGGGAAAGAATGACAGAGTAAAATGACAGGGATGCCATCTAGGTGAGGATGAAAGTCACCATCATGCAAAAAGAACCAAAAAAACCCCCCCCAAAAAAACCCCAAACCAACAGTGTTTCTTGGATGTTAATGAATAACGTCTGAATTCCTTTGAATGGCGTCCAGTGTCTCCCATGATCTGAGCCAAGCAATGCTGTCAGCCCTATCTCCCACAGCTCACCTCACAAACCCAGAACTTCAACCAAACATATATCTCCTCTGTGAGCCCCAAACCCACCCTATTTTTCCCTTTCTCCCTTACCAGTTCTTACTGTTTCATCCATGTAGCATGACCTTCCTGTGCACCCCACCCCTGCCTCTACAGTGCTGCCTGGATAAAGTCTACCCACTTCTGGATAAATTCTACCCACTTAGTAAAGTCTAATGGTGAAACTGCTCTGATCCTCCCAAACTAGGATTTTTATTAATTATATTTGGTCTCAATTTCTAGATCTCTTTTCTTACCCACAATGCGAAACTATGTTACCTTCTTTTTATTTGTTCTTCAGTTATTCCTTTAACAAATATTTGCCAAGTACCTTCTAGGAGTCAGTACTTTGCTAGATTCGGTGATGTAGTGGGGATATAAAACAGACATCCCTCCGTCCTCACGGACTGAAAGTCTGGTGGAGGAGGCAGTCATATAACCACACAAATGCTTATGGCCATAGCAACAGGTACGGAGAAATAACAGCACAGAGTACTGTAAGAGACGTGGCTTGGAGAGGGGACTTAGGCAGTGGGTTAGGACAGACTAAAATCAGAAAGAAGAGAGGGCAAAAGGGGTGGACTGTGGCATGGGAGGACAGATGATCTTCTAGGCAGAGAAAAGACAGGCTCTGTCCACAGGTCCCAGGCTGGGATGAACCCTAGGACATTCAAGGAAGGCCAGGCACAGGCTGCAAGGCAGGACACAGGAGGAAGAGAGTGGCTCCCGTGAGGCCGGAGAAGTGGGCCGAGGCCAGATCATGCAGCTGCGTAGATCATATTGAAGACCTAGACATTCAGCCTCAGAACAAAGAGATACTACTGAGGGGGTTGAAGCCATAAAGTGATGTGAACAGCTTGTATTTTAAAAAGATCAAACTGGGGGCGCCTGGGTGGCTCAGTTGGTTGAACATCCGACTTCAGCTCAGGTCATGATCTCACAGCTCATGAGTTTAAGCCTTGCATCGGGCTCTGTGCTGACAGCTCAGAGCCTGGAGGCTGCTTCAGATTCTGTGTCTCCACCTCTCTCTGCCCCTCCCCTGAACATGCTGTCTCTTCTCAAAAATAAACATAAAATAATAATAATAAAAAAGAAAGAAAAACAGATCGCACTGGCTTCAGAGTGGAGAAGGGAGTGGAGGGAGGTAAGCGTGAGTGTCGAGGACCAGTGGGGAGGCTCTGCTCATAGGCCACATGTGGTAGGACGCTGGGTCGCACTACCGTGGATCATGCAGACAAGGAGTGTAGCCATCAGTCTTTTTGGGGTCAATTCCTGGGACTGAGAAAACTTGAGTCTCACCTTTACAAACCATTCCACTAATATAACCACCCGTCAGCATCACCTCAGGTCCCCAGAACCCCTGGGAAATGTGCCTGGTGGGATAATCAAGTCGTCTGGATAGCTAAGTACCAGCACTTTATCTCCTCAATTTAGCCGTCTTTAGGAGTATCTTTATATCTCTGACTTCTGCAGCAGAATACAGTGAACATAATTTTCCCGTCTGTTTATAATTACAAATACCAACATGATTAATAATTATGGTGTAGTGCAGAATATAAGGGGGTCCTCAGACATGCCCAGTTCTGATGCATTCTTCATACCCTCACCAAAGAAAACCAAACCGTTGGGAGTTTTAATGCACCCATCAGCTTTTGTTCTCAGAGTTTTTCCGGTTCCTCTCTTGCTGACAGTAGCTCAGCCTTTGGTGGGTTTAGACAGAAGTAACTTTCTCCCCTTCTCATTTCTAAGTAACATCTGAGTAACTAGATGGCCAAGATGGTAAGAATTACATACAAAATCAGGATTCAAGAGGCTTTCCTGTGAGCATACATATTTAGTTTTGCTATGTGAAAACTTCCTATGTCTTAGATCTGTTTGTGGACAGCTGAGTTCCAAATCTGATATATTTATTACCTTTTATTCTAACACACTTCATTGCTTTAGCTGTGTTACCTGTCATATAATGTAGGACACCAGACAGATACACTTCAAAAGTCAAGCAGTTCTTGTTCTTTCATTAAAATAGAGGTGGTATGCTTGGGGGTTGACAGAAAACCACATTAAAAATGAAGTTTCTGTGTTGCTATACTATTCTGAGGAGAAATAAATAGGAAATGTCTCATATGTGACATCACACGAACCTCTAACTTACAAATATATTGACTTCAAAATGTCAAATTTTATGTGTATCAAGACAGAATAAAGAGAGTAAAAAGATGAGCCACATAGTGAGAAAAGACATTTACAACATGTATAACCAATAAAGGAATAATATCTAGAATATATGAAGAACTCCTAACAATGCAAACAAGAGACCCCCAGATACATGGATGGGCAAAAGTCTTGAACAGGGCATCACAAAAGAGAAAACCCAAAGGCCCAATAAGGACATGAAAAAGTATCCAACCTCATTAATTTTTAGGGAAATGCAAATTAAAACCATAAGCAGATACTACCACATACCCACCAGACCTGCAAAAATGATGAAGTCTGACAGTGTCAAGCATAGGCAAGGATACAGAGCAACTGAAATCCCATATATACTGGTAGGAGTGTCAATTTGGCACCAGCATTTTGAAAAATAGTTTACATCATCTAGTAAAGTTGAAGATATAGATATAATGTCACTTAGTAATTCCTTTTTTATTCACCTAGAAATTCCATTCCTTACTCTACACCTTAGGGAAACTCAAGCACATGCACACAAGGATACAGATACAAGAATAGTTACAGCAGTACTCCTCCAGCGGCCCCAAACATCCCACTCAGACAATGGGGAAACTGTGGTCTAGTCATATAATGGAATACTTACATAACAACACAAATGGCTTAATGATACACATCAGCATGGATAAATTCCATAAAAATTACGCATGCGAGCGTACACACACACACACACACACACACACACACACACATTCATGCAATATAATTCCAGACATGAAATTTAAGAACAGCCACATTGGAACCATATTGCTTAGGGACACATGCAAAGGAGGTAAAAATATAAAGAAAAGTAAGGATAGTATTATTACAAAAGTTACTAGAATCATTACCTCTGAGGGAGAAGAACAGGGTTGTGACCAGGAAGGGGCACACAGCGAGCTTCTGGAAAGTGGGCTTTGTTCTGCCTTTCTGATTGGCATGGTTATTTACTGCATGTTCATTTTATAATTGCCCATTCAATTGTCTAGGAGTTTGTATGTATTTTCAGCATATGTATTTTACTTTAAAAATTTTTTTTTAAAGTTTAATGGAAACCAAATGTTTTTAATTAGGAATGTACTTTATCCATAGAAACAAAAGTATAATTAAGATTGATGAGACAAACCTACAAGTCTTATTTAGGTAACAGTATACATAAAACACTGTACATTTCAATAAAAATGAGAGAGAATAATATAGTTGCAATATGTTTTAAACAAAACATACAAGGGCAATCATGAATAAGGATTATTTTTACAGTATCTGATATCAGCTTGGAAAAGATAAAAATATTGATGCTATACTAAATTGCAAGATTGTGGGGAAACAGGGACTCTACATTCAACCGGAGGGAATACAGACTGGTGCAACACAGTCCACACAGAGTGATCTGACAATGGCTATCAAAAAATTAAATGTAAGTCCTTTTGATGGAATAGTTCTACTTCTAGGAAATTACCCTGTTAATATACTCATAATTGACAAGTGTGAGAAAGTATATCTATACAAAGCTACTAATTACAGCCTTATTTGTAACGGCAAAAGACTGGAAACATCCCGTGTACCCATTAATAGAAAACTAGTTAAATAATTTATGGCACCATAAGTAATGGAATAGTGCATAATCATCAAAAAGAATGAAGCAGCATTACTGTATGGTTACCCAAATTTGTTACATGGAAAAAGTGTAAAACAGTACTTATTGTATGTGACTACTTGTTTAAACTTTTTAAAATATTTATTTATTTCTAAGAGAGAGAGAGAGTGAGGGAGCAGCAGAGAGGGAGGAAGACACAGAATCTGAAGCAGGCTCCAGGCTCTAAGCTGTCAGCACAGAGCCCAACGTGGGGCTCAAACTCACAGACTGCGAGATCATAACCTGAGCCGAGGTCACATGCTTAACCAACTGAGCCACCCAGGTGCCCCTAAACATTTTTAAGGGGAATAAATAAATATGAACCTTCATGGTTTTAAAGAACCTCTCTAGAAGGATATCTACATTTTGAAACATATTCATGTATCACTACTTCAAAAGTTCATTTTAAGAATCTGAATGTGTATCTTTAAGGAAAATCAGGTTTAATTAAATTATTATGAGGAAGTAGAAGAAGATTTTGGTAAAGATTCTAACTACTTTTCTGAACAGCTCCTATCAGAGCTAATAGACCATTTTTAAAAAAAGAAAAAAGTCAAATTCTACAACAAAACAAAACAATTCTTTTGATACAGATGTATCAGCTGTACTGCTCTTTTACATACTGTCCCTGATTAGAATAACTACTTGGGTATCAACACTGATCTGAAGGAGGAGAAACAGAAAGATGAATAGAAAGGTGAAGCTCAAATTTCACTTTTGGTTTAGAAGCCATCCCCTTCCTGGGGCTAAGTTTGCTGTACAAAGTGCATATGCTTCTGTTACAAAACCTAGCATACAGAATGGTAAGTATCTTCATCTTTGTAACTTCTTGGGTCATTTGCTTTATGGCTAGCAAAGCAACTGGCATAAAGGAAGTGCTAAGTAACAACTGCCCCCTTTCATAAATACATGAAACACACCCATAGTCACCGTGTGTGGCATCACATATATAAGACACCTGGGGTGTAAAAGGACAGAGGGTGTTCTTAT
The DNA here is from genome assembly GCF_008692635.1 of Crocuta crocuta. Classification (NCBI taxonomy): domain Eukaryota; kingdom Metazoa; phylum Chordata; class Mammalia; order Carnivora; family Hyaenidae; genus Crocuta; species Crocuta crocuta. Next base: position 2,998,463 of record NW_027530544.1, on the reverse strand, counting down.
GTATTTGGAATCTGCGTGGTATCTTGCAGCAGACACTCAGTAACATTCCATTGAATAGAAGAATGAAATCAGTGTACCAATATATTTGAAACAATTTTCTATTCTACCTCTTAACTAATTGCATTCTTCTCTGTTAACAGATCTTTTTATCTTGGTCATGTATTCATGGTTGTGCCAACTAGTTTGCTCTTTAAATAATATGACCAACCCAGTGGTTTGGACTTGATGTTCCTGTTAGAAGCACTGTCTTGAGTTTAACTTTTTTTAACGTTTATTCATTTTTGAAAGACAGAGCTAGAGCATGAGCGAGGGAGGAGCAGAGAGAGAGAGGGAGACACAGGGGCAGAGAGAGAAGGAGACACAGAATCTGAAGCAGGCTCCAGACTCTGAGCCATCAGCACAGAGCTCGACACAGGGCTCGAACTCACAAACCGTGAGATCATGACCTGAGCTGAAGTTGGATGCCTAACTGGCTGAGCCACCCAGGTGCCCCAGAAGCACTGTCTTGAGTTTAAATGTTAGTGAACATATCCTAAAAATCTTCCTTTTTGGGGATTTTTCAAAAATTTTTTCATTAATGCAATAAAAGTTCATGTGGAAAAGGCATAAAAACTGTGACTTCTGTGGGATTGTGGGGCAGGGTGGGGAGTTGGACTCCACATTACAGATTTCAGATTCCACAATTCGAAGTACCTCCTTTAACCAAACCATTTCCCACTCCTCATCCCTTCACATCCTTTTTTTTTTTAAATTAGAATAATTTTCCTTTTGTTTTAAGAACAACTTCCTTCCAATATTCCTAATTGTTTCATGAGGTAGATGAAAGTTAAAAGTATTTGGAGGTTAGGTTGAATACTTCCTCCTCTTTTCACTTCGTCTAGAATGTCTGTCTACCTGCCATGAATGTAACCTTCTCTAATCAGGAGTGGGCCACCTGCAACCAGGGCCAAAAGATAATAGTTTTGTGTGTGTGTGTGTGTGTGTGTGTGTGTGTGTGTGTGTGTGTGTGTGAGAGAGAGAGAGAGAGAGAGATCTGGAATTCTGATTTGTAATGGTTATAATCAGAGAATTGAAAATTGCAGGACTACCTCCAAGTGTTTCCAAGTGATCTTTTTAAAAGGATTGCTGAGTTTTTTTTTTTAGATAAAAGTCCCAAGGGTGTCTGTCAGAGACACATACAGATATCGAGGTTAAAATAAAAGTCAGTTCCAGTGCATTACAAATGCCTTAATATTGAGTGTATTTAGGCTGCCATTAGCAGGAAAAGAGGCAGGTCAAAGCAGGAAACCAAGGTATTTTCTTTTGTTCCCTCTCTTATCCTGTGTGTCTAGAGCAGTGCCTGCCATATAGCAGAGCTCAAGAAATGGTCAGTGAATCCGTGAGAAAAAGGTGGCATCCATCAAACTCCCAAGGAAAAGGACATAGTGAAATAGTGAATTTTTAATCTCCCCTGGTGCTCATTAAATCATGTCTTCCACGTGTATTTAAGTCAGTACTAGCAAGTAGCAAATGAAACTTTTTAAATGCCATTCCTGCAGCTGAAATGACACCGTTTGGCAGGAGACTGGAGACAGACATAGTAAATGGTGCAGGCATCTTCCCCTTCAGCACAGCATAAAGTTCAGAGAGGAGATAAGCCCTTGCTTGCCATTAATACGGGGCGAGAGGAGTGCATAGGGGGCGCTCACTGAGCTGTCCACAGCCAACATCAGCAGGGCCCAGCCGGATCAGAGGCTCTCCAGAGCTAGCCGTGAGTGTATACATCTCTGCAATTTCCAATTTCCAACAGAACCAAGCAGAGCATTATATAAGAACAGTAGAGGGGCGCCTGAGCGGATCGGTCAGTTAAGCATCGGACTTGGGCTCAGGTTCAGGTTCGTGAGTTCGAGCCCCACATCGTGCTCTGTGCTGGCGGCTCAGAGGCTGGAGCCTGCTTCAGATTCCGTGTCTCCCTCTCTCTCTCTCTCTGTCCCCCCACCCCACTTGTGCTCTCTCTCTCAAAAATAAATAAACCTTTTTTTAAAAAAACGACAGTAGATGAACATTCTGAACTTGGAAGACTCCATTTTAAGCCCTTACATATGGGGAGGCTGAAAACTGACCACCAGCCCTGATATCAGGAAGTGGCTCCTCCACACGGCCGGAGCCCCATCCGCACGGCACCTGGTGGGGGGGAGAATGGAAAGACGGACTGCTAGGGGCAAGGGTCTGCCTGAAATGAGGGAAAGGATACCTATCAGGGGTCCAGTGTGCACAGTTCTTCATCTTCTTCTAGCAGTTTTCTCTCAACAGGAAGAGTTATCAGGGCAGAAACAGGGTGCTCCCCGCCCCTGTCTTCCTCAGAAGGTGTCCGCTGCTTACTGCCTCAGGGAGAAGGCCCGAGCCAAAGTCACATCCTCACTGTTACTCCTTGCAGAGAGCCACCACGGAGGACATTCAAACTTCCTTCTCTTGACAAGGACCTGTTTTTTGGCCATAAGGATCACTGCATCTCAACCCAGTGCCACAAAGCCTGAGACCCACGCATGCCTGTTATGCAGACAGGTGGCAGTAGCTGTCGGCAGTGAGGAAGTGACACTAAGCTGCCAGGCAGGTAAACTCTGAGCAAGCATGTCCAATCTAAGCTCAAGATCAAGAAACGGGGTAACACTGACGCACCTGCTATCCAACAGGCTTCTCCCAAGAATACTACATTGTGGCCACAGGTCACCTGTATCCGGTTTGACGGCATAGTGCACAGAGACAGAGGTAGCTCCAGCTAAGTCATGAACACCACTCAAGGCCCCTTTCACTTGCCCCCTCCATTCCAATCTCACTGCTGCGGCTGCAGATGTTCATTGCCAGCAACATTTCGGCTTGGAATTTCTGAAAGAGTCAATTTTCATACCCTCCAGGACTGCTTACCCCCAGACACCATACTCCTGCTGTCACTTCTAGTCCTCCAGGAGCTCAACTTTTTAAGAATGTTTCTCACAGCCTGGTTCCCCTACTATGAGCTTTAATAAGGCATTCAGTCTTCTTGTTTTGTACTAAAAGAACCTATTAACTGACATAGCAGAAAAAAAAAGGTAAGTGATATGCCAAGAGGTCTGTGCAGAACTCTCCAGTAAACTCTTGTCCTGAGAGCCGCCACTTCTCTCTCTGCCCTCAGCCCCCCAAGCAGTATCATCTCCCGGCTCACGCCCCTCCTCCAGTGCAAAATGTGTCCGGAGGGAGACATACTCACTTGGGTCTTGTTTGCCTTGGACTGTCGCCAGCTAATCCACTTTAACATTTTGGCTTGCTCTCAAATTTGCTTTCTCTTTCCACCAAAATTCTTAAAAATGGAGTTCGTATTTGTTCCGAGCTGCAGCAGGGCTCACTGCTCCCAGGCAGCTTGGAGGCAGGGATCAGTCACATCTCCATGCTCACTGCCAAGCTCTTAGAGCCCAATCAAGAATTTGCCTTGAGAGGCCTGAAGACTCTGGGGCAGAATCACTCTCCTACCAAGGCCACTACAGGAGTCACAAGTTCTTGGTATCAAAGAGTCTGTGATAGGCATTCGTACTTGGGAAGTTCTCTTTCCGCACTTTGCCACATGCCAGCCTTGGAGGCACTGGCCTGGGCCGCAGAACCACTTTGTAATACTTGGGTCAGCACAGATAGGCCTGGGCCAGGGCAGGGTCGTGGAAAGGCTGTAGGATGAGGGGCTTACAATAGTGTTTGGCTTTTGCCTACAAGGCTCTAAAAGTTAAAGAATCAGGGTTACTCTGTAAGTACTGTTTTTAACCCAATTTATTTAATAGGCAGGAGATTGAGTTGGGTTTCAGTGTCAGGTCTGCCATTAACTGGTTTTGTGACTCTGAGCAAGTCATTTTGTTTCTTTTAAACATGTCCATGAAGGCAGAGGGATAGATGATCTCTAAAGTTCCTTTCTTCCCTAAGCCTCTATTTCCAAGTTCCAAACTTACCTGGAGTCAGATCTAGCCTCTGGCCCCCGCTGCAGTTATCACACATAGACCTAATCTACTGGCAAATCACCTTTTGCGGTTTCCCTATTTCTGTAACAGATATTCAGGCTCTGGTGCCTCTCGAACCGAAAAGGTTCCTCGCGGCTGCCATGCCCTGAGCATCATGAGGGCACATCCGGGCACTCCTACGATCTGCCTGTGTGCAGCAAGCTACTCCGGCTGCTGTAGCTGCTGGAACTTACTTGCTTTTCCAGACCATTGGCAATCTTAAAAAGTAGGTCTCTCAAGGGAAGTTTTTAAGCTATGGAGTATGAATCAAAACATTAAGTAAAATAATGTCGTCAGGAGAGATTCTGCCCCAGGAACCTAGGTTACATTTTTCAGCGAAGTGTATTTCACACCCATTGGTAGTATGCAACAGCCGGAAGCCAGTCATTTATTTGAGGAACTTTTCAATGAGAGGAAAACCTGTGACCTCAACTCCTCACACTTTATCAGTTTGCTCTGAAGAGCCAGCACGTTGGTACTGTGTTAGATGTGGCTCGGGAGAGAACAGAGCAGTTTCTGGGGAGGTGACAGCAGCACAGGAGGAGGCAGTTTCTGGGAAATCATTAGCTCCTGGCTGCCCACTGCCACCTGACTCCTCTCCCAGGGCCCCGCCCACCACAGGAACTGTACTAGGAACAAAAGCCATCTTCAAACCTAGTCCTGGACTTGGGTTATTCAGAACCCTTGCGGGGAGAGGGATCAAGATTTGCACTTAAAATTGGAAGGGACTTTGGAGTGACTAGTGAGCCCTCCAGAAGAATCAGAATTCCTCTACTTAGGATTCACATGGCAGTTCTGACTCATAGTGCTGTGGAGGTGAGGTGTGACTGCCTCATAAAGTCCAGTTTGGGTTTCCGATACATCCTTTCCAAGCCCTAGTAACTGGAAGTACAATTATGTACTTTTCTCACTTATTCAGGGGTTAAAAGTGTTTGGTTACTAGATAGGAGGTAACATACATTTCTCCCTGTAAGGAAATATCTTAGGCCCCTCAGGCCCCACTGAGATAAAGGGCATGGTAGCAGAAGTACCAAGGAACCTCCCCATCATGTTTTCTTCAGTTTCTGGTTAAGTGCATTTAATGGGCTGGATTTCCAGGGGGTGGCTCACCTGTTCTGGCACCACAGCTCAATGTAACAAGCTGTCACAATCACATTCTGGAGACTCAACCTTGGGGTGAACCATCCTGATGGTTTTTAAGGATTTGTCGAGCAAAGACTATTACCTTGCATGAGCTGATAGGATATTTATTAGTCCTGACGCTGCTGAGTCTCCACCTTTCTGGTTTTCTCTTCAGTGTCAAAACCCAGTGATTTGTGGGTTCTTGAAACTCTAGGAAGCATGTTGTCTATTTTCTAGGAAGCATGGTCCATTTTGATGGGAGTGCCTGGCAGTAACCCAGACAGGGACCCATCACATGTCTCCTCTGCACACAGACACTCATGCAGAATCAATGCTCCATGACATGGGCCAGGCTATCACCAATGCACCAATTCAAGGGCTGGACCTTCTCTGACTTCAGCCTTTGCACCCTGTGGCTTGCTAAGTACTCCCAAAGTGTAGGCATCAGGATTACCAAATTCTGATAAACCAGATAAGGCTCTAAGGAAGTCTCTTCTCAGAAGGCTCCTGCAGCCAGGCTTTCCCACCTCTTGTTATAGGTATCATGTAACTGCAGTGAACAATACTGTAGGAATCCTTTGACTTTCCCCTTAGCTGAACCCTCACTGTCTCTAAACCGAGACTTCCCTACCAATCAATCAAACAAAATTTTGGCCATGATCCACTAAACTGATTTGACAGTCCAGTTTAAAAACTATTAAGTTAGATCCTGAAATCTCCAGGCTTCTTCACGCATTTCCCTGTCGTCCTTCAGCACATTGCCATTATCAGCCCACCTTGTATCTTATCTTAGATTGAATGGGCTTGTACTTGAAATTCCTTGTTTGAATCACAATCAGACCTGGGATGTTCTGACAGTGTTTCTTGCCCTTAGAATTTTTATGGAGCATAGCATCTGCAACTCAATTTCACTTCTGCTTCCCTGTCTCCAGCCAGCCCAGACACGTCTGGAAATTCATAGTGATTTTTAGTCGGAAAGCGTCTCTACCAGGATGAATTTGTAATGTTCAACAGAGTAAGCATTTATTGAACATCTCCAGCATGCCTACCCTACACAGTAAATATATGCACAGGGACCATCACTGTGCAGGTGGCTGCTTCTGTACCATTAGCTGGGAATTATTCAGCAGACATTCATCGTGTTGAACAAGATACTTCTTCTCTGCCTCTTCATTCCTACCCTTACCTCCCTAGAATTTTATAATTCTGTATTTCTTTGAAGTGTGGTTACAAAGTCCCATCACTTCATAATACACATACATACAGAACAATCTTCATAGTGGAATGCCCAGGGTAGCATGGGCATATTTTGGGCAGAATAGAAAGGGGCTCAGAGCACAAGAGAACAAAGTAAGTACACACACATTTGCCTTCACAGAAATAACACTTTTGCATGGGACAGGTGTAAGGTAGAACTTAATTATGCAGACCCATCTGAGGGTTAAACAAAAGCAACATGGGGAAAAGCAATTAATGCTATTTACTGAAGCCCCCATGCTGGTTTTTTCAGCACTTAATGAAGAATGAAGAATATCAGACTGAGTCCTCATCATGGGAGGATTTACAACACAAGTAAGCAACCTCAGATCCTCTGCTACAGAGGATAGGGGCTGGGCATTAGTCTTCTAGCCTCGATCCTGTCTTTTTAGCAAGTATTTGGATGAAGCCACAGACATATGTTTATCTAATAATGCTGGGAGATATAGCTGATATACTGGACAAAACTTATATTCAAAATATAAATTTATACTCAAAATATACTAGAATACTGGGATGGAACTAGACAGGTGAAAATCTGATAGATATAAAGTGTTCCAACACTCAGGTTACTAAGTCACCTGTGCAACAAGGGTGGTCCACGAAAACAGGCATGGAGATTTGATAAGCCAGCACTGTACCCCACTCCTAGACACATGTACCATCTTAGAGAGGAGACTAGGCATTGCAGCCCTAGAACAAGAAGCTAAATTTGTATTAGTAAGATCACCTCTGCAGTATTACGTACCATTCTTGGATGCCCCACTTTATACAGACTGTTATACACTAAAGGAAATCCAGAGGAAGGCAACCAGAATATGGGACAGTATGAAAGTACATCGATACAAGGAACAGCTGGAGAAACTGAGGACTTCTAGACAGAAGGTTAGAAGACAAGACAACCATCTTCAAATATCTAAAGTCCAGTGGTTGCCACTGGGCCATGATGGTACAATTTGATGATTAAAACGAATACCTGACAGTAGTGGATTAAAATCCATCAGCTATTAAAATAACTTATGAGCCAATGCTGACAACAAGTAGCTAAGCCTTAGATGCTAAGGACTAACAAATGGAAAGAGGAGTTAAGTTGTTCTGTTTACACACAAGTAAGTTGCAGCTACAGCTGTTCAGGTATAGTATAGAAAAGAACCTGCTGATAGTCAATGAACAAAGAGGGCAGAATTCTACTCAAGAAGTAGAAGATCCTCACAGTCTGTTAAGTAATTGCGTACTCTTATTCATAGTCCCTAAATTTTTGTTTTCCCTTGAATAATGGTGGAAAATTAACCCTTGCTCAATATCTTACAGGTGCCAAGTAAATGCATTTGACTTAATCTTCCCAAGGACTCAGTGAGATGGGTCTTTGTACTTGTCTTACAGATAGGGAAATTAAAGCACAATAACCCACACAACATGACACAGAGGGTAAGCACCAGAGCTTGGGNAGCCTGTTAAGTAATTGCGTACTCTTATTCATAGTCCCTAAATTTTTGTTTTCCCTTGAATAATGGTGGAAAATTAACCCTTGCTCAATATCTTACAGGTGCCAAGTAAATGCATTTGACTTAATCTTCCCAAGGACTCAGTGAGATGGGTATTACTTGTCTTACAGATAGGGAAATTAAAGCACAGTAACCCACACAACATGACATAGAGGGTAAGCACCAGAGCTTGGATTTGAACCCAGATGTGTCTCAACTTCTTCCACCCCACCACAGCACACAAAATACACACAAGGCGATTGGAGAGGTGCCCTAGGGCCCCACAGCTCCTCAAGTTGGTCTGTCATGGCTCTTAATGGGTACGTTTTCCTCATCTACCCAATATAACAGGGCTGTGTTCTAATTCTTCTGGATTAGAAAAGGAAGACTGGGGCCTTTTCTAGAAACCCATTGTTAAAATGACCCTGATCCCTGTGGGGTGACTCACAGCTGCCCTGTTGAGTATGATTCAATTTAGCTGAATCAGTCCATTTGGTTACCCTGTTCTTCAGAGTCCGTTCACCTGACCGCTTGGAAACCAACAAGACCAGTTTCCTGGTCTTCTGGTAGTTAGGGGAAGGCTTAACACTGTTGGTAACATCTATGAATTCAAAGGTACCACTTAATGGTTTGCCTGATGAAAGGGAGTGTAGGTGAAGGAGGACATCTGGCTGTCCTGTTATCACTGTTCTGTTAGAAGAGTAAGAACATTCTAAATTATAGCTCATGGTCACAGATAGGCCCTCTATTTTATTCTGAGAGTGTGACTATTTCTAGGTGATTTTTCAGGTGTCAGGTACAGAACTCAGAATCTCTCATGATCTCCAGACCCACTGCCCATGCTTCCCAGAGTCTGAGAAGGGATTTGGGGCTTCCTGTTCCCAACAGGCCAAGTTCCCAGCTGACTAATGCTTTCAGCCTGGAGGTAAGGGAACTTCTAGGCTTCTTTAGTACATTTAAAAACACCATGCTGGTATATCTGGCTGCTCTCAGACCAGCTGTTTCATCTGCCTTTCAATGCTGGAATTTCCCGAGATTAGGGACTATGTTCCTGCTGTTCATTCACTCCACAAGTCTTTCCCGAGCCTCCATGTGTGCTGTGGGCCCGGGACATCAGTGAAGCAGACAGACAACCTTGCCCTCCTCAGGGCTTAGTGGTCTGGCTAAGAGACACACATCAAACGAAAATTACACAAAGAAGGATTTACATTCAACAAATAGTCCACATTGCTCTACAGTATCCAGCACAGAGCTCAGCACGTGGTGGTGCTTTTTCACGAATATGTGACTAATGTTTTTGTGGAATGTGCAGAAAGACCAACCAGCTGAGTTAATCTTAGCTTTGGGAGTACAACGCCTTGGCTTTTAGAGTGAGGGAAAAAACATGACCGTGAGGCAGAATGGTCTGGGTTCTAGTTCCTGTTTTCCACTAATGACTAGAACTTTCTTGGTTGAGTCACTTAATCTTTCTGGGCCTCAGTTTCCTTATTTGTAGAAGAACATGTAAGTAACAAGGATTCCTCATTAACAGCGACATGCCTGCCATCAGAAGTGTTCTAATCTAGCCTCACTTACCTTGCCAGAAGACAAGGAATGGCTGGAGGCCAAGACAAGACAAATGGCCCCATATCTAGGTCAGGGCTGTGGGAGGATGGAGTAGCAGCTGGAAGGGATGGATCCCCTAGACTAACAGGCTCTCTCTGAACATGGGAAGCACTGCCTTTTGCTTCCCATCCACTGACTGTTTAAAAAGAAATACTCACTCATGGGATATTCTAGGTTACATTTCTAAACAACAGATCAGAAGAGAAAGGGAAGTACAGAGTTTTCTTTGCATGTTTTTACAAGTGGAAAAAAACAATTTTCCATCCACTTTGATAGTAAAAAATGGCTTAGAAACTTGAAGGCAGGACATCATACAGAATTAGCTTGAATGTCCTTGAATACTAGTCTAGAGCGTGATTTAGCACCATGATCTTGAAAAGTTTGGGGCACAGTCTTTTTTTTTTTCTCCCATTAGGGGAAATTAGGAAATTAGGAAAAAATCCTAATGAATGCAGATCATCTTAAAAAAAATACATAACTTAGAAAATAAAATTGAAGCAAGGACACAGCTTGTTGCCTGAGGCTGAAGGACTAGGCCAACATATTCGGTCTTCATAGACTAGGGCCAAATAGTCTTTGGAAATCCATACCTTCATTCATAAAATCACTAATATGTAGCAAAAGATCATTTCATACTCTAACACCTTGAGGTAAGCATATGATTGTAGGGTTAGAGACAAAAATCTTCTTGTCCCTGCTGCAAATTTAGACAGCTGAATTCTTCTCCTCACTTGAACAAATACACAGGATCTCTGTTATAGTCTCCTTTCTTTCACTCTTCTTTCACCAGAGCTACTAACTTCTGCTTACTTGCTCCAGAATATAAGAGAACAAGTGACCAGGCTTTCTCACAAGACTACTACATCCCTCCAAGCTGCTTCACACACCACCACTTCTTGCTCCTCTGTGCCTCAGGAACTGAGCCCTAATACTCTAGCTCGAGGAAGGCATCGTTTCCACTGGAGCTTCTTCAAAGAAGAGGCCCTTACCAAACAGCATCTCTGTGGTCATTTGCCAAATCATTGGTCTTCATCTAACTTTAGGTGATCCCATTCAATCATTATAAATAGGAGCCAATCATAGCGACTAGGAGTCAGGAAACTATCCCAGCCTCCTGAGGTCCATCCTCCCATGAGGCAGAGCCACTCAAGCAGCCCAGGTGGGACATCTCTAGAGAACAGGAGACCCAGACCCTCTCACCCTTCAACCTTGTTTCTTCTCCTAAACTCTCACAATGTTGTGAGAGGTCTGGTTGATCACCTGGTCTTTTGTCCCCTCAGACAACATCTCCACACTATGACATAGCTTCTCCAGCCCTGCTCTTTCCACTTTGGCTGGCACAAAGAGACAATTGGCTCTGAAGCTGGGTTCCATAGTGGGAGAAGTTCCTCTGAGGGTAACTCTCCAGGGGTGGTTAAGCCAACAAGAAGTCTTGGGAGAAGGAAGGTTGGGACACTGTCCTACCTTGTCACTGTCCACTGTATTCTGAGAGGTTCTAGAGGCAATGGAGATGGTGTCTGGCTGGCTGCTTCCATCCCCCTGGCTGTCAACATCCTCCACTCCATCCCTGCAGGAAGAAGAGGAAAAAAAAAACAAACAAAGAGGGGTGGGGGTGGGGGGGACCACTGTGGGTTTAGAGCAAACAAGGATTTCCAGCTGTGCTGGCAGAGCAGAGCCTCAGCACTTTCGAACAGGGATTTGTCTAGAATTATCCCACTAAAGGGAGCAGCCGTATGTGGTTTTTTAAGATGTCATCTCTTGCACTTAAGCACACAATCTCTGTGCTGATAACTGGACATAGAATGATCCCCCTCCCCCCAAAACTCCTCTGGCCCATGATACAGAGGAGGCAATTATTTACTTATTTTTTACTGGGAATGGGTCTATAATAGGCAGTAGGAAGAAGCTTCTATCCCTCTGACTGGGTGATCTCTGACAACCTCAGAGTTTAAGGTATTCAAATAGTTTTTCTGTAAGCTGTAGGAGGATGGGGGTTAGTTTATAGCTGGCCTATGAAGAAAGGAGAAGTGATAAGATATTTTAACTTATATTTCTTCTGCTTAAGAAAACGACATGAGATATTTCCTCCAGGGGAGATAACCTTTGGGGAGTTCTTGATGTTGGATGCTCAACTCCTATGTATAGAGGAAGAGTTCATTTCCTTCAGTTTGGTGTGTCCTGTTGTTCTCATGCCTATTTATGATGACTTCTTATCAACACGGAAGGCCAAGGCATCATCTCAAAGATCACAGACTCCACAGCAGCTTTTTGAGTGAGCTGTGCTCCTGAGCATCCGGTAAGGTAATCTCTTGAGTGCACTGCAAGCATATGGAGCCCTTCCTGGGCCGCTGGACCATGTAGCTGTCCCACTTACATATCCCTTCAATTCTCCAGCTTAAGAATTNAAACTTGAGCCAACCTCACCTGAATATCTTTCCCTGCATGCTCCTGGACATTGAGTTCATGACATTTCCTCTCTATCTTCTATATTAAAGTAGGGGCCTCCTACAGCAGGGTTTGCCTCTAGTGCTAAAGCAAGTCTACCCCATCCCTGGACTCTGGATGCAGGTAACTGAAATACAAGCAATTCCTCCTCCAACGGAGTCATAATTTGTCCTTCCAACACTGAGAGATGACCTTGTTCTGGCCATGCAGGTCTTGGGGCTTCTGTCCTGTGGAGGCATCTCTTCCTACCTTAGTCACATCCTTCTTTTGGCTACTACCTCCTTTTGTACTAATGTTGTTATCCACAGGCCCTCAGTCCATGTATCCTGACTGGCACCAAAAGGTCAACTAAATCCTTGGGATTTACCCTGTTCACAAATAGGGGAGGAAAGGACAGCCTGTTGCCATCAATGACTATCACCCCTAGAACTCCATTTTGTTCTGTTTTGTTTCAGAGTTAGCATGATGGTTTTGTATGCTTTCTTTTGAAGTGCCCTCTAAAAGAGTCACTGTAGGTGACTGTCATATGGAGACTTGAGAAAGGAACACTTAGGAAGTCTTCCACCCGTGTAGTGCAACTGGGGTTCAGGAGGACCCAGAGAGATAAAGATACAAAAAATCAGTCCCCCTCTGCCCAATCACCCTGCTTATCTCAGATAAATGAAGGTGAGGACTCAGCAGATTACAGAAGAGCTGCAGTGATAACCCCATCATAGCATCCCCAGCGCATTACAGTATGCAAAACANCTGGAGTGACTCCTTAAGGCCGTCATCTGGAGAAAGGCCCTTTCTTAGTACTCCTTTCAATTAACATAATTCTCATGCTAGTGCGATTTACTAGAGCTTCTAGAATATGAGTTTCCAGAGGACAAGGTCTATCATACATAGTTACAAGCAGCACTGAACAGAATACCTTCCAGGTAGAAGGTGTTCAGGAAAAGTATTGAACGAACACAGAACAAATCAAGGTAGCTTTTGTCAAAAGGTCAGTTGTCCTTGCCCTTGAAGGAAACATATGGAAAGAACATATCTAAGTGGCCCCTGCTGAGGAAGCTCAGCAGGCTACTCCCTGCCTCCCTCCTCTTCATGCTTTTGAGGTGATGGACTTCGGGGCACACAGGTCATCGAGATTTCAAGTCTTATATCCATGATAGAACTTGCTTTTTACTCCCCATGCGATACCGCCCTTCCCAGTGGAGTCTCTAGGTCCCAGCTTTCAGGAATCATGTGCCCCAGCCCTCTGCTCTCCTCCTGCTACCCCTAACTCTCAGCTAGTGCCCAGCCCCAGCAGAAGGCGGTACTTACTTTCAGCACTGTTTTATTGTCTGAGGAGGGGGTGCGCCCAGACCACAAGGCGAATTTGCAGGGATCACCTTCTACGTGCTCGGTCACACCCAGCTCTGAGGTCTGTAGACAGGAAATGCCTGTGAGAGGCGGGGAAGGGGAGGGCAGTGGGGAAACTTAGGGCTGGGGTGGGAAGGGAAAGGTGACAAAGAGGAGAGGACCGAGGGAGGGGCTTCTGTCAATCAAACTTCAACAGACTGGAAGCTTTGTTCTTCTACCTGGGCTGAAAGGATCTACAAGCGCCTGCCTGATTAGCAGGTAGCAGGGAGGGAGGGTGGAGAGGGAGGCGCTAAAAGCAGACATCAAGAAGAACGATGGAATGACTCTAAAATGCAGAAGTGGGAGTTGAGGGGGCAGCTTTCCAAATAGGAGGCATTTTCATGTGTCCAGGATGGTTTTGGTGTGGCGCCAGGGGAGAGATGAGTGGAGTGTTCAAGAGCCCTTCCTGCCCAAGGGCTCTAAGACAATAAGGAGACTTGTCTTACCCCACCCATCCCACCTACCAGTAGCTTGTTCTTGTAAACATATTTCGTGTGTCCTGAAGAGTCTTTGATCTCCTTGCTAAAAACCAAGGAGATCTCAAAGAGGAACAAGTGCCGCTCCCGCCCCTTCCGGATCAGCGACTTTGGGTCCCACACTTGGAAGGCATCCTGGAGAATCAGCTCCCCCTGCACATCCAGGTTCTCGTCGAACCCTGAAAGACACCCGTTTCCACCCTGTGGAGTTTCTCTAGTGCCCTGTCTGGGTGCCATGGTCCACTCCCCTCTTGGAAAGGTCTTCTTGACTGAGCCCTCAGTTCCCACATCACTTTCTCTCTCTGATTCCTGAGATCCTAAATACTTGAGTAGATAGCTCTAGGGAACTGTAATCAGACCCCCCTTCCTGCACTGGTCTCCTACACATAACCAGTATCAGTGGAATCTTCTCAAAAGCCTGGGACCTCCTGCAAGGGCAAACCCCATGTCACCTTCTTCCTCTACAGCTCCCCATGGACTTGGACTCTGAGCTCTAAGTGAGGTTGAGGACTGTCTGATGGGGTGCCCTTGACTCCACTTTATTTGTTGTTGCTATATTTTTTATAGTCCATTCCCAGGACTCTTTCCTTTGATGGCTCCTGTCCAGTGGGGTGCACAAGCCTTCAACAGTTATATGTATTCCACTTTAAATTTGAACAGGGGTTCTGAAACTTAGTGTGTGTAAGAATCACCTGCAAAGCTTGTCAAAACATAGATTCCTATCCACTCCTGCCCCCAGAATACTGGGATTCAGTAGCTGTGGGGTGGAGCCCAGGAATTTGCTCTTTTGACAAACTTCCAGGTGTTGCTGCTGCTGATCCACATACTTGGAATAGCTGGATCCAGAATACAGGTCAGGGACAGGCTGGAGAAGGATGCTTACAGAGGAGGACACCCAGGGGTGGGGATGGGGATGGAGTTCAAATAGAAAAGGGGGTGGAGAACTGTGGCAGCAGGAATATGTTCAGATGGTTAGTGCTCAGTCTGGAGAAGGAAACCAGGGCTCCACTATAAGCAGAATTATAGCTTCCTATGCTCAGGGTGGCTCAGGAAGTAGTGAGACCAGACCATGATTGGAGGTGAGGGAGGTGGGAGGGAAGGTGATGGTGGGAGATGGAGCCCAGAGGACAAAAAATAGCCCACAGCTCTGCATATTTACAACAGAGGACACTGATCTCTCTTAATATCTGTTTTCCAGGCCAGACTGGGATGTTGAGTCTGAACTCATCCAACAACTGCCACCCCACTTTATTGGAGTCTCACTCTACCAGGTTTCTGGGTCCCAAGAACATGGTTCCAGTGGATTAAATGTACGTTGGTGAAGTCCTATCAGGTCTGTCTGGCTGGACTTTTCTCACCTCCTAGAAGAGTATAAGGATGGTTGCTCACCAATGTGAATGTACCCAATGCCACTGAACTATACACTTAAAATGGTTAGAATGGTAAATTTTATGTTATGTATATTTTATTACAATAGAAAAAAAAAGGACATAAGGCTAGAGACCTTGGGTGTGCGTCCATATGCATGCAGGGCTTCTATACATTCTGATGACAAATGCAATGCAAATGCTATTGCAGATGAACAGGACTGCTGTGGATCAGGTCTCTAGCACATTTATAGTAAGGACGATGGCCTGTCCTGCACTACCTCACATGCAGTGAGTTGTCTGCATACCCGAAACAGCTGAGGTCTGGTCCTACGTGGAGGCAGGTATTGATTGAATTGTGGAGCTCTGCTCATATCTCCTGAGGACCTATGTAACAAGTTGCCATTTCTCCTCTATTCCAGCCTTGCCCCTTGCCTGACTTCATGCCACTTCCTTCCCGCAACACAAGCTCCCTAGTCTCAGGAAAGGAGGAGGCTCCCCCAGGGAGGTTGGGAGGACAGCTACCTTCCAGCATGCTGACATGCATGGCATCATTGGCTTTCTTTGGGACACTGAGCATCACCTCCAGGCCATCCTTGAGCTCTCCCTTCCCTTCTTCACAGCAAGTTAAAAGTTCCTGGGAAAAAAGTCCAGACACAATTAGAGCCATTTACCCTAGCTTCCCCACCCCTCCCACCACCTATTCCATCAAGGTGATTGCAGATCAACATCATTCTCTGTAACGGTTTCCTTTAAGCTATAAGAAAAGCGGGATGGGATGGAGGGTTATCTCCAAAGGATTCAACCACTATATTTTTTCCCCTAGAATGGGCAATAGACATCTATTTCTGGCACCACATTTATTTATATACCTCTGTTCCCTCAGTGCTGACTTCCCACCATACTGGGAGCAACCTGGGCTCATAGACATTATAGGTTTATAGCATTTCAGAGTTATAACATATTTTTAGATCACATAAATCAGGAGTTCATAACTTGGGATCAGTGGATTGGATTCTGGACTAGTCCTTTTTGAATCTTAAATCTATAATCCACCCACCATGCCAACCCTATCTCCCCTATGACACCCACCACACTGAGGTTTCCCAGAGCATGCCCTCTCTTATTCCCTCACTGAAGACTAGGTCATTATTATTGCCATAAAAGACATATAGTATCTGGTTGATGGAGAAAAGATAATTTTCAACTATCTTAAAAATTATAAGGACCATTTGAAATGATTTTGCCCAAACCAGAGGAATGTTGGCATTCATTTTTCTTATGAGGGTTATTGTATTTTGTTCATTTTGACACTGGGAAGGAAATAGTTAAGCAACAGATCTGCAATCCATACTCTCTCCTTCTGTAAGGGGTGGTGAAGGCAGAAGATGGGTGAATGGGTAGAGATGCACTTCCAGGAAAGAAAGAATTGACCCTGTAAACACGTCAGAACTCCTGGATAATGGTCGTAGTTAGCAGGAGAGTCCTTATCTATGCTTTTAGTAGGAATGCTTTTAGTAGGATATATCTGGTTTGTCTAGGACTTCTTACAGTAAACAAACCTGGAATCTGTGGCTTTAGGGGTATGGCTCCCTGTAAGATATCATATATACTATCCAAGTATCTAAGTAATTAGTGAGTATGTTTCGTAACCCAAATGGCTCTCTTCAGGGTAAATGATATGCCACAACATATACCATTTAGCAAGTCTGTATGTTAGTCTGGGCCATAACACATCCTGATGCTCCAAGAAAGGACTTAGAGCTGTTGATGGTTCTGGACTTCTCTCTGCTTTATCTCTTGCTTGGGATTATTTGTATCCTTGAAATTATTAGTAAAGCTTTATACTTGTTAAGATATCTGATTGGTGAGCATCTGACATGAAAATCCAATCCTTTGTGTCATCTTGGATACAATCCCATATGAAGAAGGGAGTTTTGAGTGTCCAAAGGAGAGGTGAACTGCTTCAAGCATGTTGGGGAGGCAAAGGTGATCAGTTCTCAGCTCTTGGTTCCAGTCACTCTAATGTTCAGAAAGCTGCAATTATTCTGTCAACCTGAAGTTCTCTGACTCTCCCCAACCCTTCCCTAATTTTAACTCTCCTGACCTTGTTTCCCATATACCCTCAAAGGAATTTCTAGGCAGAAGCACAAGAGACCAATAAGAAATATATGCTTCAGTGTGCAATAGAAAACTGCAATTGGTTTAACTCCCCAAAGCACTGTGGCAAGTCTACCAATTGACCACTGAAGCCGGTAAGTTCCCCTCAGATCCTTACTATACTTGTTATTAAAGAGAAAGCTCCAATTTAATTTAGACTTCAAAGGATATCTGTAGCAGATTTACATGGAGAATATTGAACACTAACTGACAGATAGTTTTTACTTTCGTGCAACACCCAAAGTGAGGAATTCCAGAGGATACTGATAATTAAATGTCAGTTTATTTGGAATAAAACTGTCTTTAATGAGAAAATAAATCCCATACTGTTTATTTATAGTAAAAGCTCAGCAAACTGCTTTTCTTTTACTCAGCAGTACTCTGCTACCAGTGCATTTATGAGGTCAAAATTATCTTAGTATGTCTTTTTATAGCTTTTACATAAATTCCCACTACTTCCTTTTTTTTTTTTTTTCCTTCTCAGTTACCTGCACAGTCATCTCTTCCTAAAACATCCAGTTCCAGAGTGAAGGCCCAGAGCCCACCCACCCATCACCTAAAGCAAAACACAGGGTGGCCTGTCCATCCTCACTTTCCTCTCTTATCTGTGTCACAAAATTATCCTGGGAACTTCAGCCCTGAGGGATTAAAAAGGAGAGCTGGAAAGCTATATTTCTCTTAGAACTGATGTTACTTTTTTTAAAAGTTTTTTATTGTTTATTTTTTGAAGAAGAGAGAGACAGAGCATGTGTAGGGGAGCAGCAGAGAGAAAGGGGGACACAGAATCCGAAGCAGGCTACAGGCTCTGAGCTGTCAGCACAGAGTCTGACACGAGGCTCTAACTCATGAGGTAAACCCTCAAGACCTGAGCCGAAATCTGATGCTTAACCAACTGAGCCACCCAGGTGCCCTGAACTGGATCTTACTTGATTTAAGGCATTGGCAAGTGTGAATGGGTGAGTTTCTGTCTTGTTTTGTTTTACTTTTTAATTCACAACCCCGCCAATTCCTGAAAAGCTTTGGGATACTTAAATTCAATAACCACAAAAATGAATTTTAAAAAATCTTCTCGTACAAGAAAAATCACTTTAAAGGATTAAACATTGAATGGGATAGGGAAGGAGAAGATAATTACGCACAGAAATCTGGGCTAAGGAGAAACCGGTAACAATACAGTAGGAGTAGAGTTGTAGCACACGTGTCATAACAAAGCTCAATGCTAATTATCTGAGAGTCAATGGCAAAGAAGGAGCTAAAAGCTCGTGTGATTTAAAGGTGGAGAGTACACCAATTATTTAGGAGAGAATGCCCACAACCCACTCTGAGATCTTATGAGAATTTCTGTAAGTCTTTATATAAAGAACTTTAAAAACCAAAGGTGACATCTTCAAAAGCAATTCTGCCAAAACAGCCAAGATGTTCTGCACATTGTTACTTCTCACATGAGTTCTCAATAAAGGCCAAGGGCATGATGCCGCATTGTAACTCTCTAAGCCATTTCTGCAGGGCTGGATGACTTGAGTGTCTGGAAGCAAAGCCCAAAATGTCTCTTCTTGGAGACAAGGAAAGAGAAGGTTTGAAGGCGGAGGCAGAAGGGGAAGGGTGGTGCTCGTCCCTGAGCTGATCCACAGTGAGGAAGAGGTCCAGGGCATGGGCTCATGGGGCCCTTGCTCTTCTCATCATGGAACCACACCTGCTAAGCAGGGAGACCCCAGGGGCTGTGAGTGGGCATGCTACAGTGTGACCAGAAACCTAGATTTGAAACTGGTTTCTGTTTTCAGTTTTAGTGAAGCTAGAAGATGTGGGATTCTGCAAGCATCTCTTCACAGTTGAATTTCAGCAGATTTTCTCTGGAGCTCTCCTACTTCTAACATGCTGCTCACTCTCCCTTTATCCTTTGCATTTGAGGAGCAACCAGCCAAATATTCAAACTCAGGGAAAACTCTACCCTTATACCTTGAGAATTAATATACATAGGGGTTATATAACTGCTTTTAATATCGATTTCCCAGGCTTTCTGTGGGGGAAATGTCATATCTTCACACTGCCAGTGTATCCTTCTCTGAAGAATCAGCCCAAATTTCTTACTATTTTACATAATTTGATTATTTGAATTTTAAAGAAAATATTTTGGAAAAAATCCAAATCTGTTGCCTGGCTCCAAAGAACCCCTACCTAACATATGAGATCCTCCAGACACAAGAGCACCCTTGTGTTTTAATATGCACTCTTTGAGTGTTTTCCTTCAAAAACCTCATAGGCTTGAAAAACACAGAGATTAAGGTAGTGGTAGATGCCACCCTGGGCCTCCACTGCCTATGTAGACTGACAGTGTCCCCTTGACCCCTGATCCTATCAGAAGGAGGGGCCACCAGGAGGAATCTGTCCCAGGGGAAGGAAGAGAAAATGAGGCCTTAAGTGTCAGCCACTGTCTGGGGTGCTAACTACTCTGAATTGTGCAGTGGTGGGCAGGTATGAAAGCAGTCACAACTTGTTCCTGCTCTCATTTCTCCTCTGTCCCCCAGCAAATAAACACCTAGTTTCACAGGACAGGCCATATAGTCTGGGAGCCAGTGAAGCCAATGTAGGTTCACCTGTGAAGTTTTGCTCTTGATGGAGGAAAGGTCTTGAGATGGAAGCTTTCCCATCCTTGGCAAAGCTGGGGCTCCCTGGACCTGGTCAGTAGTGCAGGAGAGGGTGACCCAGAGGGGAGGGGAGGTACCTTCAGGAGCAGCTGGTACTTGGTGATCCTCTGGACGGGCTTGATTAGGTAGGAAGAGATGGAGTTGGCCAGACCGTGCCGTTGCTGTATCTCCTACAGGGATGAAAACAGGCACCATGACACACAAAAGGGTATGTGTATGTGTGTGTTTTGGGAGGAAGTTGGCAGGGTGAGAAGAGAGGAAACGGAAAAGGGTAGACAATTATGAGGAACTGTTCTCTGATGGGAAGAGAAACAAGAGAGACCAAGACGAATACACAGATAAAAGGAGAGATGGCGAAAGGAGAGAAGCTTTTCGGAGAGAAAGTAGATTTGTGTGTCAGAAATGAAACTTGTAAAAAAAAAAATGGGAAAGGAAAAAAGTGGAAAAAGAGAGTGAGGAGATAATAATAGGCAGAAGAGTAAAGGAGAGGTGGTGAAGCAGAAGCAAAAGGAAAAATAAACCCAGAGCAGAGGCAATCACAGGGATCTAGTGGGATGAAGAGAATAAAGGGAGCTGGGCTCGGATTTCTATGCCGATGGCTCCTGAGTCTTTATCTCCCTCAGTCTCCTTAAAACAGCACAAGGGCACATCTCCTTTACCATCCTTTCTCTCTTCAACTTAGACCCATCCCAACCTAGAATCACCACTATATTCCTTACAACTTCTTCACTGTGATCAATGGCACCTCCCTCATTTAGGTCTCTTGCCTGGATAACCATGGACTCATTGTTTTCCTTGTGTTATCCCTGGTGACAAGTCTTTCCTCTCCATGCCATTAATACCCAGGCTACAACCATGACCTCCAGCTGCTGTTTGTGCCTCTAGCCTCTCATTTTAGACCATTCTCTATCTTGCCTCCAAAATGACCTTCCATGCCCCAAGGTGTAGGTGCTGTGAAGGTAAGTGAGGGGTCCATGTAGTCCCCTTGCCTCAAGAACCTTACACCGAAGGGAGCTGAGAATACTCACACACGTAAATAGCAACAAAGGAGATGGACGGTATTCCCTGTGAGAACAGAGAGCAATGGCTGGGCCCAGGCAGGAGTGGTGGACGGTTTAGTAGAGATAAAGACTTCAGCTGAGGTTTAGAGGATAGGTGGGGGGTGGGGAAGTGCAAAGCTGGCATTCTATAAATGGAAAACATATAAAAAATGCACAGGAAATAATCCTTGGGTATTTAGATGATAATGAGGACCATGCAGAATGGCATAGAGGATGCACACCTGGAGTCCAGAGAAAAATAAAAAATAGTCAGATAAGCAAGATATATTTAGGCCACTGATAGGTTTGAGCTAGATAAAAAAAATTAGGATTTGGTGTGAGCTTCTCAATGGTAAAGTACTGTAGACCTTAAATAGGAGAAAAACATGGTGAAAGCAATGTTTCAGAGAGAGCAATATTTAGCCTAATAGCAACATATGGGGTGGAGGTTCAGAAATAGAGACAGAGAAACCAGTTAGAAGGTTGTTGNAAAAAAAATTAGGATTTGGTGTGAGCTTCTCAATGGTAAAGTACTGTAGACCTTAAATAGGAGAAAAACATGGTGAAAGCAATGTTTCAGAGAGAGCAATATTTAGCCTAATAGCAACATATGGGGTGGAGGTTCAGAAAGAGACAGAGAAGCCAGTTAGAAGGTTGTTGAAAAATACCAAGTGTTGTAACACAGAGTTACCATGTGATCCAGCAATTCTACTCCTAGGTATATACCCGAGAGAAATGAAAATATATACCCATACAAAAGCTTCCATACACTGTTTATGTATGTATATAGCAGTATTGTTAATAACAGTGAAAAAGTGGATACAACCCAAACGTCCATCAATTAATCAATGGAAATATATAATGTAGTATGTCCATGCAACAGGATATTATTTGGCCATAAAGAGGAATGCGGTCCTGATACATGCTATAACACAGACAGACCCTTGAAAACATTATGCTAAGTGAAAAATTCAGTCACAAAAGAACACAAATTATATGATTCCATTTTTGTGAAATGTCCAGAATAGGTGAATCTATAGCAATAGAAATTATATCCTTGGCTGCTTAGCACTAAGGGTAGGTGGGAGGCTGAGGTGGAGGTGATGGCTAAAGGGAGTAGGGTTGCTTTCTGAGGTGATGAAAATGTTCTAAAATTGACTGTGGAGATGGTAGCGCATATCTGTGAATATACTAAAACCATTAAATTGTTCACTTTAAATATATGTATAATCTTTAGCTATAGTTATATACACATCTATATCTCTAGGTATGTACTATGGGCTTGCCCTAAGCTAGGGGTAGTAAGAACAAAGCACTGGGAAGAATACAGGAAACACTTTATTTATTTATTTAATGTTATTTATTTCTGAGGGAGTGAGTGTGAGCAGGGTAGGGGCAGAGAGAGGGGGACAGAGGATCTGAAGCAGGTTCTAGGCTCTGCGCTGACAGTAGAGAGCCTGATGTGGGGCTTGAACTCATGAGCCATGAGATCATGACCTGAGCCAAAGTCAGACACTTACCCAACTGAGCCACCCAGGAGCCCCAGGAAACACTTAAAGTTATGCAAAAGAGGACTTGCTATGTGGCCATGGAGGAAGGAGAAGAAGAGGGAATAAAAAACACTATCACATTCCTGCCAACTACCCCCAGAAAGTAGCAACTTTCTCACTCATGTGCCTCTTGACTAGAGGTGTGGAGCTCTAGCTGGACTTGTCCAAAGGCGATGGGCAAAAGAGCTGGCAGCCTGACTNGACTTGCTATGTGGCCATGGAGGAAGGAGAAGAAGAGGGAATAAAAAACACTATCACATTCCTGCCAACTACCCCCAGAAAGTAGCAACTTTCTCACTCATGTGCCTCTTGACTAGAGGTGTGGAGCTCTAGCTGGACTTGTCTAAAGGCGATGGGCAAAAGAGCTGGCAGCCTGACTCTGGGCAAAGGAACATCGTGAGTTTACTTGGGGGCGTTGGCAAGGGAGCACAGGCAGTAGCGCCCCTTTGACAGTCCTCTGCCAGCGCTGGGAAAGCTGCATGCGGGGCAGCAAGGAAGGGAGGAAGGCGCCGCCTCCAGGGGCTAGGTCTGCCTCAGCATGCTTACTAACCAACATAGAATCGAACATCACAGCCTCCCAGCTCTCACATCTGAAGTAGAAAATTCTGGATCATGTGAATGTGTGCCCCTTTCTGGACCTTCAATGATCTGTGCATTCTTTACAAGAACGGATACTAAAAGACGGCCTTCTTAAGGGCTTATCTCTTTTATAGAATGAGGGCCTGAAGCAGATATTTTCTTTTTTTTTTAATGTTTATTTATTTTTGAGAGAGAGACAGACAGTGTGAGTGGGGGAGGGGCAGAGAGAAGGGGAGACACAGAATCCGAAGCAGGCTCCAGGCTCTGAGCTGTCAGCACAGAGCCTGATGCAGGGCTCAAACTCACTAACTGCAAGATCATGACCTGAGCCGAAGCTGGATGCTTAACCGACATAGCCACCCAGGTGCCCCCAAAGCAGGNGTGCCCCTTTCTGGACCTTCAATGATCTGTGCATTCTTTACAAGAACGGATACTAAAAGACGGCCTTCTTAAGGGCTTATCTCTTTTATAGAATGAGGGCCTGAAGCAGATATTTTCTTTTTTTTTTAATGTTTATTTATTTTTGAGAGAGAGACAGACAGTGTGAGTGGGGGAGGGGCAGAGAGAAGGGGAGACACAGAATCCGAAGCAGGCTCCAGGCTCTGAGCTGTCAGCACAGAGCCTGATGCAGGGCTCAAACTCACTAACTGCAAGATCATGACCTGAGCCGAAGTCGGATGCTTAACCGACATAGCCACCCAGGTGCCCCCAAAGCAGANTTACATCCTGCATTGACCCAGTTGATGCTGTTCACTTTATAGCCAACAGGTCACTCTCTGGGGCCTAACACTATGTAGACTTATGCCATCATTTACTAACAGGAATGGATTCTCATTCTGNGTATTTTCTAAGTGTAGAACTTAGGGAACACTCTCTGATGAAATGGAAAACAGTTACAAATATTATGGGTTCTGGAAAGCTCTGGGAACAATCAGGAGAGGTTATTGCTCTCCCTCCCCATCTCTATGCTGAGCTCCAGGAACTTCTACCTTGTGGACTGTTTTCCTGGATTCCAGTGGCTTTCCCAACTAAAGTAGAGGCCCATCAGACAATAGGTTGGAAATGGGGGGTGGGGATAAGGTGTAAAATTTGGAGGTTATCTAACTTACTAGTCAAAGTCTAGAAATTGGCTAGAAACAGGGGTAGGATGAATATAGGACTAAAGGAAAATACTGATGTGTACAAAATGAGCCAGGCAAATCACCAGTCAGCCTCAAGGGGCTCAGAGGTGTGAGCTGTGTGTAATAGGAAGGTGCATTGATAACTTGACAAAAGGCAAATTGTTACAAACACTGTAAGAGAGATACTAAGTGTAACACATGCATAGGGAAGGGGAAGGATTCATGCGGGAAACATTTGACTTTTGAAGGATAGAAGGAATTCTGAAGAGTGACTCTGTGTGTGCACCTGCATTTTACACACAGAGAGGTAAAGCAGAGAGAGCACTGTGAGCAAAGAGGAGGAAGTGGAGGAGTCTCAGGCAGGCTCAGAGCACAGGGCACAAATGTCCAGAAAAATGCTAAGTGGAAAACAGGACACAATGCACTTAAAACTTCACAAAGACCCTTCTGGATACTGCTTATGAATAATCGATCAGAAACATGTTAAGGAAAATACATTATTAACAGAGGTAAGAGTGGTAGAAAACATCCAATATGATATCCAATAAATGCAGACACCAAGTTAAAGGAGTACTTTTCTTGGATTTTCTGTTTTATCAAATCTAACCTCAAAAATTCCAGTTTGGGACGTTCAGGACCATTTGTATAACAACGCTTCATTTTAAAAAGTCATGTACGTTTTTTCTTGTCTGCTTTCTCCCATTCAAGGACCGTTCCTCTACTGAGCAACAAGACACTTGTGGAATCATTTCTGCTTTGGCAGCATCAGGCTAGAAAGATGCTCAGAGATTCATTTTGTAAACCTAATATGGGAATGTTTAAATGTCTGTATTCCCGAAGGTGCCTAGAACTCCGTGTTCCCTATAGTAAACACTCAAATATTTATGGGAGAAATGAAAGCAGGCAGGCAAAAACAGACTAAGGAAAAGTCCTGAATTTTAAGTCGTTGTCATTTCTGATAGAACTACCATAATGGCCATCACTGCTACAGTCTCAGTGAACTTCCCTTCCCCCCTTAGTTTTTTCACTCCTTGTTCTTCCCTTACATCCTGCATTGACCCAGTTGATGCTGTTCACTTTATAGCCAACAGGTCACTCTCTGGGGCCCAGCACTATGTAGACTTATGCCATCATTTACTAACAGGAATGCATTCTCATTCTGAAGCAAGGGACTGGACAAGAAACATCAGCACCAACTTTGCTTGGCTTTCCTTACAGCCCAAGTGATCAGCACTGGCTGTGCTAAAACTCTCACAGTCCAGGCCAAACCCAACCCAATCTTACTAGAATCACAGGGCTGGGATGCAGGAATCAGTATTTTTCAAAGCCTCCCAGGTAATTCAAATGGGTAGTTAAGGTTGAAACAATTGCATGTGAGGAGTGCTTCTCAAACTTGAGTGGCTTCTTAAAACTCAGATTGTTGGGCTATAGCCTTGGAGATTCTGATTCAACAGATCTAGGGAGGTGGTCCAAAATATGCCTTTCTAACAAGTTCTCAGGTGATGCTGATGTGGCTGGTCTGAGGACCACACTCTGAGAACCCCTGCATTTGAGGGAGCTGTGTGTGAAGTAGAAGTGAAACATCTGAATGAACACATGTGTTATATAGTTGGGTCTCCTCTGCACACGAGATTGTGGCTAGCCCAGTTTGGTGTTGAGACACAGATGGTGCCTTGTCTAAAATCACGCCACTTGAGATGGGGTGGGTTAAAACAAAAGACAAGCACTGCTTTTGTTTTCCTCCATCTTTACTCCTGAGACAGAGGTTTGGGTGGGCAAATTAAAAAGACGAATAAAGGATAAAAACCCATTATCCCAAAGTAGAGAAACATTTCCACCCACCCACTCCTCAATGACTCAAGAATGGAAAATCATGGCTTACATCAAAGAAGGTGCCTGCATGCTCCAGGATCAGCTGGTTGGAATCGGGCTTGTTTTTACAGTAGGTGACGTACATCTGAAATTTGTCTGCCTAAAAAGAACAAAGACAATAACAGATAAGCATCCGTTAGTTGTTCCCTTCTGTTGACTGTGCCGGAAGGACCCAGGGGGGTTGGGCAGTTAGGATACTATGTGGCACAGAATTATCTGTGGCAAGTGTTCTGGGCTTATCTGGCCCATGTTTCCCTAATGAACTTTGGGATGCTTTTTTCCTATGTGCAGGTGGAGAAAGCTTGCTGAAAGTGAGCTTATTTTAATACTAGTCTATGCTAGAGAGAATTAGAAAACCCAATTCACATAATGTATTTCGAAGTCAGAAACAATTTGTTTAGATGTTATCCCTTTTATGGATTACCTACAATTGTGCTTCCCATCTTGAAAAATGGCAGCATTTGCTCTAAAAACAAAAAGTCAAAGAATGAAAATGAAGTGTGATCTCAGAGGAAGATCTGCCTTTATTCCAAACGTCTCCATTGGGGGTAGTTTGTAGGCCATGCCAAGTGACTATGCCATCATCTCCAATTTCCCAGAAGCAGTGATGGGGGAAAGGACAGCAAGGTGACCCTGTGGGGAAAGGCCTGAAGAATGAGTCACAACCAGATTGCCACTTCAAGCCAACAATCTTGTAGCTTGGCGAAAATTCATTTCTTGTTT
This sequence comes from Crocuta crocuta, assembly GCF_008692635.1. Taxonomy (NCBI): domain Eukaryota; kingdom Metazoa; phylum Chordata; class Mammalia; order Carnivora; family Hyaenidae; genus Crocuta; species Crocuta crocuta. The sequence continues at coordinate 2,971,636 of NW_027530544.1, read as the reverse complement.
CTCTTGGTACCCTCTTGGTTAGTCCCTGCTACTGGGAAAGGTGTGTGTGTTTTGGCCACCAAGTCGTTTTCCCGTTTGTGAAATGCTGCCAGCATTGCTGCCTACTGAACACCTGGGATGGCCTCTTCTGAGCCAGCAGCCCAGATATGGGTTAAGTAAAACAGGTCTCTCATGCAAGCACTATTCTCGATGCTTCTCTTATATATTAACTCATCTGATCCTCCTGAGAACACTATGCAGTGAGTTCTACTATCAGCATCCCCATTTTACAGATGTGAAAACTGTGGCATAGGTTGATTAAGTAACTTTCACTTCCCACAGTTAGAAAGTGGTAGAGCCCAGGCAAGCTGAATTCATGCTTCTTGGTCATAACCACTGCCTTTCCGTACACTGAAACAACTCTTTCTTTCTACCCTCATATGTGAAGATTATGAGACTTATCAAAGTCACCTTGGGATAATTCTTGGCAAAATGTGCCTATTTTATGCAATTATCTATCAGAGGTTTTCTGAGACCAACTTTAGGGTTTTATACTACCTGGGAGGCATTTATCATCCCTAGGGTATACTGATAAATTCTACTTATGGTTGATTGTTAGGCAGATCCACAAATTGTATGAAACAAGATGTGGAAAAAAATCCCTTCACTTGTTTTTTTTCTCTACATTGGCTGTGCAAGGAATCATAAATTGTTGATCAGCATTAATGTGAACTGTGCACAGGCTAATGTATTTAGAGGTAGAAAATAAATTAACAAAAAGTCTGAGACTTCCTTAAGAAATGAGAGTATGCCAGGAAGCAAACGTTAAGTTTTCATGTAAAGAAGACAACTCAGGTCTCAACCTGTGGAACTGGCCATGCTATCTATTTATTACATGTCAGTGGACTAGTCAACTTCCTAGGGCATCTGAATTATTTCCATGTATAAAATATACAGCATAACCATAGCCCTATCTATTCTATAGATTGTTGAGAGCATAAACTATCTGAATCATGAAGACATTTGAAAAGTAGCCCATTTTGAGTGGAAATTATAAGGAGATCATTTAAAATAGAACTCCTGACCCTGGGGAAGGATTTCCATGTTTAGTTGCACTTAGTATCACAGGTAGAGTTCCCCGGAGATGTCTGCATTCCTATCATGAACCTGAGCTCAGAATAACATGGCCCAGATGCTAATGGAGACTAATGTTTCCATTTATAGAATTAGAACCTGGTGCATTCAGCCCATTTACTTGTCCCATGACAACAGCACCAGGAAAGAAAATGACTAGACACTAAGTTTGTAGGTCAGAACTAAGATGGATACCCATGGAATCTGTTCTTCTCTATTAGGGAAGAAAAGGTAACCGATGGTTTGATGGATTCCTAAAGGTCTAATTTTACCCTAATCCTTATCCTGTAAAAACAAAAAAACCCAAAACCAATGGCTAGAACTGGAGGGTTCCTCTATCATGGATGGTGGTCTTGTTCCACTCTCCTGAAGTCTCAGTTTTAGAAAGTTCCTGGAGAATTCAATGTGGAGCTTGGATACAATGTCTAAGGACTTTTCCCAAGGAGGACTCTGCTCCTCAGGGATGGTCTGCTCCTCTCAGATCTACTTGTGCCCACTCTCTAGAGTCCTTGGTCCTAATGTCAGAGACACCAACCAGGTTAGGCACCAAACAGTGATGGCATCTGACACCATCTGCACTCTGGAAAGGATGGCACAGTGGGAGAAGAAGCATTTCAGGTCAGTTACCCAGGTAACAAAGCAGTGTCCCACATCCTCAGGCAGCTGCTCATACTTCTCCAGCTCTTTGAGGAAGATGCTGCAAGGGGAGAGAAAGGCTAGATCAGACATCCCTGCATAGTGTCTCCTTCCTCACCCAGATGATTAGGCTGAGGCCATCACAATCCCATAAGCTCTCCATTATTTACACATGGCTTCTCCATTCTCTAACTGATACATGGTGAGGTGTAGTTTGAAATATATTAGAACTGTTTTCATTATAATTTATATTAATTGATTAATTAGTGCTACTTAAAACTGTATTGCTTCCCTTAGGGATTTACATTTCTCAGATTGAAAAGAAATTAAATATTATACTTGGGTTGGAACTTTCATTTTAACTGTAACCATGAATCTATTTTTTAATACAAGTTATCTGAACACATGGTAACATTTAAAAATTTATAAATACAGATATCAGAAACAATTAAATAAAGATCATCTATGATCCCAGAGATATAGTGGAAACATTTTGAATCCTACAGTCATTTCTTCCCAATTCTTGGCTTTCTTCTTCTATCAGCAGGCACTTTGTGCTAAATGCTATGAGTTAATGTTTCCTAATGCAGACATCATTAGGAAAGAAAATTCAATGGGGAATAAGTCACAATATATTTCAAAGCTCAATTGAATTACTAGGAAATTATCTGTTTTTGTGGATATCTATGGTGTGTCTCTTTTATGTGTGAATAAATAATGAAGGGTTGACTATACGAATTTCAAGCTAATATATTAAACAATTGGTTTGGGCTCAGAGAATATAAGCTCTAATGAGCCAGCATCACCAGAGTGGATTTTTTTTTTTTTCCAAACCACACAGGGGTTTTTAGGGCACCTGGGTGGCTCAGTCGGTTAAGTGTCCGACTCTTGATTTCTGCTCAAGTCATGATCTCATGGTTTGTGAGTTTGTTCGAGTGTTTGGGATTCTCTATCTCCCTCTCTCTCTCTACTCCTCCCCTGCTCTGTCTCTCTCTCTCTCTCTAGATAAATATTTAAAAAANGTGTCCGACTCTTGATTTCTGCTCAAGTCATGATCTCATGGTTTGTGAGTTTGTTCGAGTGTTTGGGATTCTCTATCTCCCTCTCTCTCTCTACTCCTCCCCTGCTCTGTCTCTCTCTCTCTCTCTCTCTCTCTCTAGATAAATAAATATTTAAAAAATAGAAATCACACAAAGGTTTTAAAATAAAAAATAATTATGATGCTGTGAGGAAACTTACTGATGGAAATGGAAGAGGCAATCTTTTCAAAGGACAATTTGACAATATCTACCAAAATTAAAAAAATGTATACTTATCTTTTACTTCTGCAGCTTTTATCCTGGAAAATTTCCTATATATTTTAATTTACTTATGTAGAAGATGATGTAAACGTGTGTATTTATTGTGTTACTGTTCATAATATTAAAAGGTGGATTATAGGTGACTAAGTAACCTGGATATCCACAGAACTGGACAGTACACAGTTACAACAAAAATGACAAGGCTTTCCATGTTTTCACATGAAAGGTATCCAGGGTAGGCTGTTAAGTGTAAAAAGTAAGGTGTGGAAAAATGTATATAATATGCCACCTTTTGTCTAAGTAGGGAATATGTACTCTTATTTCCAACCTAAAAAATTAATGGTCAAACAGTCCAAGGTCAGTTATGAAAGGTAAGTTGTAAGATCCACTATAAGCATAGTACCTATGGCTAACAATACTGTATTGTACGCTTAAAGTTTGCTAAGAGGGTAGATCTTACATTAAGTGTTCTTTCATCATCATCATCATCATCATCATCATAANAAAGTTTGCTAAGAGGGTAGATCTTACATTAAGTGTTCTTTCATCATCATCATCATCATCATCATCATCATCATCATAGGGGGAGGAAACTTTGGGAGGTGATGGATATGTTCATGGCCTTGATGATGGTGATAGCTTCATGGGTATACACTTATCTCTAAACTCATCAAATTGTATATATTACATATGTACAGCTTTTTACATGTCAATCATAATTTGATATGATCATTTCTTTTAAAAAAAGGTTATCAAACATGAATTACTGGGACTTCATCAAGCTAAAAAGCTTTTGCTCAGGGAAAGAAACAATCAACAAAACTAAAAGGCAGCCCATGGAATGGGAGAAAATATTTACCAACAACATATCTGATAAAGGGATAGTATCCAAAATCTATAAAGAACTTATCAAACTCAATGCCAAAAAAACAAACAACCCAGTTAAGAAATGGGCAGAAGACATGAATAGACACTTTTCCAAAGAAGATATCCAGATGGCTAACAGACATATGAAAAGATGCTCAACAGCATTCATCATCGGGGAAATACAAATCAAAAAGATGATGCTCAACAGCATTCATCATCGGGGAAATACAAATCAAAAAGACGATGAGATATCACCTCATTATCTGTCAAAATGGCTAAAATAAACACAGGAAACAACAGATACTGATGTGGAGAAAGGGGAACCCTCTTGCACTGCTGGTGGGAATGCAAACTGGTACAGCCACTCTGAAGAACAGTATGATGGTTTCTCAAGAAACTAAAAATAGAACTATCCTACAGTCTAGCAATCACACTATTAGGTATTTAGCCAAAGGATACAAAAGTACAGATTCGAAGGGGTACATGCACCTCAATGTTTATAGCAGCATTATCAATAATAGCCAAACTATGGAGAGAACCCAAATGTCCAGCAACTCATGAATGGATATAGAAGATGTGTGTGTATGTGTGTGTGTGTGTGTGTGTGTGCACGCGCACATGGGTATACATATACATACAATGGAACATTACTCAGCCATCAAAAAGAATGAAATCTTGCCAATTGCAATGACATGGATGGAGGTAGAATGTATTATGCTAAGCAAAATAAGTCAATTAGAGAAAGATAAATACCATATGCTTTCACTCATATGTGGAATTTAAGAAACAAACAGATGAACATATGGGAAGCGGGGGGGGGGCGTGTTGGGGGAAGAGAAGAGAGGGAAACAAACCACAAAAGAGGTTTTTATTTTCACAAACTGAGGTTGCTGGAGGGGAGATGGGTGGGAGATGGGCTAGATGGGTGAGGGGTACTAAGGAGGGCACTAGTTGTGATGAGCACTGGGTGTTGTAGGGAGTGATGAATCATTCCTGAAACCAATATTGCACTGTAAGCTAACTAAAATTTAAATAAAATAAATTTCAAAATGAAAAAAAAGGTCATTACCATAGGAAACCAGCTGAAGGAATAGGGCAAAGATAGTGGTAGGTTCAATTCTCAATCTATATTTTAAAATTTAATTTTGAATTTTAAAATTAATTCAAAATTAAATTAAAAGATATAAAGCAGTTCTGAATCATTCCACTACTTATTTCCACCATTGGAAAAAATAAATTGTATTGATTTAACCTATTCTGTCTAGCTCCGATTGCCCAAGCATTCTGGCAGTATCTGTTACTTGTGTTTCTCCCTCCATGACAGAAAAACATGTTGTTTTTAGTGTTAGTCATATTCGGAAGGCCAAGATGCTGATAATGATTGGTGGGATCACATATGATACAATTTTTTGTCCACCTGCAATGCAAAATTTTCTATAATAAATGAGCACTGCTATAATAATAAGGAAAAGACACTTAAATTTTCTAGGGATTCTTAGCAATACCCACTTGAGGATAATCATCCTTCCCCTAACATGTGAATTTTAGAGCATCCTGATTTGAATCATGGAACAGCAGTAATTATGGTGCAATTTGGGCTTTCCAAATACAAATATGCGGTGATCAAAAATCGATAAAGTATCATATTTACTGATACTTGTTTTAACGATTATTTATTCATTTAAAGAGAGAGACAGAGAGTGAGCAGGGGAGGGGCAGAGGGAGAGGGAGACAGAGAATCTCAAGCAGGCCCTTCACTGCTAGTACAGAGCCTGACATGGGGTTCAACCTCACGAACTGTGAGATCACGACCTGAGTGGAAATCAAGAGTCAGACGCTTAACAATTGATGCCCCAACTGATACTTTTAGAAAAACTGCAGGTGACATATATGTATTTAATATGACTTCTAAAACATAAATAGGAAAAAAATATATAATGCTGTAATTGAGGCTCAAACTTTTTTTCCAGGCCAAAAAGGAAGCATCTGCTTTTTTGCTACAAGAGAAGCATTCTGGTTCCCCACCATATTATGTCATCACTGAATTCTAAAAGACATTTCTTATGTGGTCCTTCTCTACGAGAAACACTAAAGAATATAATGTACAACATCTTTCTAAGGAGTTTTCTAGAGGTGTTAAGCTATTCTTTACACGGACATTGCTCATAAAAATCTTCACGATGAATCTCAGTGAAGACAATGATTGGAAATCCAGCTCTGTGCCATGATGGACTAAACAGGGCCTGGGTGGGGATGGAATGGCTTGGTGACCAGGGAGGAAATCTGATGGAAATTCTAGGACAAGAACTGGTGAAAGAAAATGAGTTGCTTTAAAGAAAGACAAAGGTCCCGGAAGGTCCCAGAAAGAGAGAGGTCCTGGAAGAAGAGACAGAGGGGAGAAGTGGGTAATCCAAGGGCCCCAGGCAGCTGGGATAAACTCTCTCAGCTTGTGGAAAACCTCTTCCTCCCCACTCTTGGGATCTCACTCCAGTCCCCTAAGTTCTTACTCCCACGGTACTTAGGCCCTTCTTTAGGGTGATCAAATAAATGATATAACAGCCAGATCATGACATTCCACACAGGATACAATTCAGGGAGACTTTCCTTCTTGCCTTGACTTACAACATAAAGGTCAGTGACCTGGTCAGTTAAAGTTAAATTTAAGAAAACAGTGGTAATTTTACCAACAGAACTGATCCATGATCTAGATGCTAAAGATAGTACTAGGAATTTTCTTTGAAATCCTGATAATCTAAATCAAGCAATACCATGACTTTTTGTGATAGCAACTATCAAAAGCCTATGAGAGAATGCTCAGTTTGAAAATTCTGAAGAAATGAAAGAACTATAAAATGAATTACATGTCTAGAATATTATTTGTATAGTTAATGTCTTTCTGGAAAATGAAGGTTTTAGCACCAGCCGCCACTAGCCCACCCATCTACTGATCCTGTCTCTCACTTTCCTTTCCTCTCAGAGCCAAGCACAAGTTAAAGTACCAGAGTTCACTTACTCACAGTTGGGGTATATGTGTCTTCCAAAGCCTCATTTTTCTCATCTTTGAACTACAACCTTGTGGGGTTGTTGTGAAAATTTAATAAATCCATGTGGTTAAAGAAACAAACCCAGTGCCTAACATATAGTAGACACTAAATAAATACTAGTTTTTTAGGGCCATTGTTTCCCAATCTTAAACTCCTACTCTGAAAAACATATATTGGCACACTCCTCCCCATTCCTGGAGACTCCCTTAGGGGAGCTTGTGTTGGAAAATCAATACTAGATTACCTTTCACTAGAAAATATCCTGGGAAAATCTTGATTGGGTGTTATAAAAATTGGATTCCAAGGTTTCCTATCATTTAAGTTTGGGAAATGTTTCTAAGCTGGTTTCTTTACTGGAGGGCTTCCAACATCGTATAAAACGATGAGGTACATTCTAAGTTTCTGAAGTAAATAGTGTGTAGTGCTTCCCAAACTTCTTTGCAAGTGGAACTCTTTTGGGGGCAGTATCAGACTTTGTCTCAAGGAACACTCTGGAAACCCCTAGTTCGTGGTCCCAACACCTAGCCGTGCACCTCCCTCTGGGGTTAGGATGTGAGCTTTTGAATTATTCAGAAAAGCTCCCTGAGTAATTCTACTGCATCCAATCCATAGACCAGCATTTTATGGCAGCTGCCGCCGATTTCAGTTGGCAAATTCTATATTGACTCCGTATGACTTAATTTTTTAATAAAAATAATCTAAGAACCAGAAAAACTACCTTGTGCTGGGCATATCAATTCATAAGTCTGAGTAAGACATTCACTATCATCTCAACGTGATTGTTGAAGGCACGTGGCAATATTAAACTCTATTTTGTTCTTTAAAGCTTATGAAAATGATAGATTATGTAACTCTTATCAATATCATTCTGTCTGCTTCAAGTGGACATGATGAGCTTAAATTAAGCATAAGAGGTCACAACACTCTTCACAAATGATAGAATAATCCACCTTCTAGTGCCACATCTTTGTCCTCACCATTTCAATAATTATATGTAATAAATCATCAGAGAACAAGCAAAGCAAGTAGTTTAAGTGTTTGTGTGAATGTCCGGGTTTCTTTCTGAAATGAATACAACTTTTAAAGAAATGTCAAGATCTGAGCCAAGTCATTACTTTATTAAATTACCATGATGCAATGTATTGTGCAGTTATTTTCTGAGGAAAATGCTTCCCTCTGGCTTTGTAAAGAATCTTGGGAAATAAAATCCCTAGCAATTGTTGATAGAAAAACTTTCAGATGGTTTGTGATGAAGTACTGTGGAAACAGCACCATTCCAAATGTACCTTGAGTCATTCTGATTCTGTTATTTTCTCCAAAGGTAAATTTGGCCTATGGTCTCAGTGATTCCAGAGAAGTGTATCCTTCAGTGAAGGTATCACAGTGTGGTCCCTCAGACAGACCTTTATATTAAGGGTGAGGTCTGCACTTAAAGGGTTACATTTCTGATGATGATGTGTGTGTACATACGTGTGTGTGCATGAATGACTCTCATGCAAGTGTACTTGTTAGAATGACAGAAGGGGAATGAAAGTAGAGGCTGTGGCAAGGAGGAGAAGAACAATGAGGATACATAAATAAATAAAGCTGGAGGGAGGGAGGGTGAGGAGAAAGCTCTCAGGCTCACTTCTTTGCAGGAAGTCCAGGACATTGCCTCCTTATCAAAGCAGGGCTGGGTTACTGGAGCTAGACAGCATTTCACTTTTNTGTTTTTCGGGCATGTAGTTTGGTGAGTTCCTTATAGATTCTGGATATTAACCCTTTATCTGATATGGCTAGACATCATTTCTAAAGAATCCATCAGTGACCAGATAGATTCAGGGTCTAGTACAGAGGCCAAAGATTACAGGGGCTAGGACATCTGATTAGCATACTGGGACAGCTATTAAACCAATAAGGAGCCATGTGCAGTCCAGAGAAAGTGTGGGATTATTCAGGGGAGTGTTTCAGTCAGGTTTGATCACCTGGGATAAGCCATGTGAGCCACTCTTCTCTGTTCCTTGATTACACACCAGGAACTTCAGGTTAGATTAGAAATGAAAGAGGTGTGCAGGGCTGGGCTTCTCCTCAGCACATTTCCCGCCCTCAGGCTCCCACCTCACGACGAAGCAGTTTACCTTGCTAAACTGCTACCTGTTGAATAGGTTTTGCTAAAGCTTCCTAATCTTGTTTAACTTGTGTGATCAGATGAGCCAAAAAGTATTTGCATAGATTTATAACTTATTTTAATGTTAAAATAAGCATAAAAGATTAACCTCACATTTAATGTTATCCATATCCATTAATGTGCTGCTCATGGATGCTCAACGGTGAATGTGCACAACTAAAATGAACATGACTTTGACACATTCAAATAAATGGTTATACTTTGTCTTGCTTTGGGTGTGCCCCAATATCCATAACCAGCACCAATGTCGACAGCTGACTGAAAAAACAAACCCCAACAATAAAACCACAGGGGAATTTTTATGGGCTCCCCTGATGGCTTGTGTAGGGCCTGCAGTTAGCTATCCCTTAGGGTGTGGGTTTAGGGTCCAAGAAAAACCACAGCAGGCCTTCCCTTCCTCTTTCCCTGACATTTGAATATTAAGAAAACGACGGTGCTATTTATTTATTTATTTATAATGACAGTCTGGTTTCATAGGGAGTGATTTAGACCTGGAATCTTCGCTGTGCTACCAACAGGCTTGGGCAGGGTCACAAACTTTTGTAAGGTCCAGTTTCTATAAAACAAGGGAGGAGAACAGAACTAGATTATCTTTAAAGGTTTTTTTCCCCTAGGCTTTTATATTTTGTAATTCTCTGATTTTTACAAATGAGATAAAATTGATTACAAGGGTATTTGGAGGAGGGATGCAGCATAGAAGGCTGGCATATTTTAAGCAAGGATGTGTGTGTGTGTCGGGAAGGGATGGGATGAGGCAAAGGAGGAGGCAAAGGAGGAGGTGGCCTGGTGGCCCTGCGGACACTGCTGTAAGCTGCACATTCTTTCTCTCACCACTGGGTGGAGCCAACTCCTCGCCTTGTAGCTGCAGATGGGCCCACGGTGTTTCCAGGGGCTGTATTAATTTAGTGGGTGGAAACCAGCATTAAATAAGGAGAAGGAGAAACAGAACCTAACCTAGAATATCAGAGTGCACCAGACGTAGGGTGTTATTTTGACAAACTTAATTTCCTTATTATATATAAGCATGTACATATCAGGACATAATGTATAAACTTTTTCTTTGGATCATGAACACCTTGTTGATGTTCCGTTCAGAAATAGAATTGTATAGCTAAAACATGGAAAGAGCCTAAGTGTCCATCAATGGACAAATGGATCAAGAAGATGTGGTTTATCTATACCATGGAATACTACATGGCAATGAGAAACAATGAAATCTGGCCATGTGTAGCAACATGGATGGACCTTGAGGGTGTTATCCTNTAAAAAAAAAAAGAAATAGAATTGTAGCTCTAGGGAGGTCTAGGTTTTTATCCATCTCTCTTTCCCCCAACTCCCCTAACTTCCCTCTGTCTCCTCTCTCTAACTTCCCTGACTACTGCTTCCCTCTCCTCTCTCCCTTGTTTCCCTCTCCTTCTCCTTGTTACTCAACCACTTCCCCGCTCCCTCTAGCTTCTCCTCTATCTAAGTATTTAATCCTTCTCTCCCCACCACCTTTTTTTGTCCCTCCCAACCCTGGCCAATGCCATTTCTGAACTAGGAACTACTTCCACCTCTCCCTTCCTCTGCCTCAATCTCACAGTGACAAGACAGTGGAACTAGGGGCCTGACCCTGGGACCTCGCCCCACCCTTCCCCCCCGGGGTTGAAACTTGACTCACAAACTCCTCCCTCTTGCCCCTCCCAGTCCCCTTGCTAGACTTCACCACTTTCCTCCCTTAGCAAGCCCTTTTTCAAGCTTTCCTCCATCATTAAGGGAGCCATCCCTGGATGTAGAAATCCTACCAGCTACTTAAATCCAAAGTGAAATACTCTCCCCTCTGTGAAGCCTTTCCTATTTTTCTAACCGAAGCTATTTTCTTTGCTCCTTTTAACTTCATTTGTGCTTCCCTCCACCCCGATCACCCAATAATTTCCAGAACTCAGGGGGCAGAGCCTGGGTTTGACTGATCACTGGGTACCACACCTCCACCTCTCAACTAGCACAGGGCTGGTGCGAGAACTCTGGGAAGATGATGGAACTGTGGGCCTGGGCCAGTGGTTCACTGCTATTTCCCATTGCTTCCCCCAGCTCTTCCCCGGATGCTGCACACCACCCTCTGCTGCTGGCTGACCTTGGCCACCTGGTACCCTGGTAGCTGACCCTGGCCTCGCCAGTGTTCCCAACTTAGCCTCACATAGCTCAGGCCCTTTTCCCTCAGCCGTGAGCCCAGGAATACTAGGCTGGGACTGCACTGGGTAATGACCAGGGCCAGATCTAAGTTTCTGGCCAAGCCTGCGGGGAAGAAGGGTACGGGAGGGATATGTGGCCCTGGTTGTCAGTCTTCCACTTGCCTTTCCAACTCTTGCTGGAAAATGACCTATTTCAGGTAATTATCATAAGACTGTGGGACCTTGGTGACATACCTGTGTGGAAGATGGGTTGAAGTGTTCCTCAAATGTGGGGATCTGCATAGCAGCTGGTTAGATGTGAATCAAACCAACCAGCTCTGGCAATCCTGGCTGGTGGTCTATGGAGGAGGGAAAGGGGAGGGAGCACTGACATGGGAAGCCAAACCCTGGGATCTATGCCTAATCTTTAAAGGGGGAGAGGGTGTCCACCCTGGGTAAGTCACTGGCTTCTCTCTGGGTCTCAATGTCCTTTTCTGTTAATGGAGATAGTTTTACTTGATGGTGAGGAAGACCCTCTGAGCCCTGACAGCAGAGATTTCATAAAAATGTTATTATTCTGGGGTGTGTGGGGGCTCAGTTGGTTAAGCATCCAACTTCAGCTCAGGTGATGATCTCACGGTTAATGAGTTCCAGCCCTGCATCGGGCTCTGTGCTGATAGCTCAGAGCCTGGAGCCTGTTTCAGATTGTGTGTCTCTCTCTCCTCCCCTTCCCCAATTGTACTCTGTCTCTCTCTCTCTCAAAAATAAACATGCAAAAATATTTTTTTAATGTTATTACTCAGACTTACATACAAATAATATAAAAATAACTAAAAAGTAAAGTTCAGATATAACTGAAGGTGATAAGCATTTTTAACTGTTGTCCTTACTTACAAAAGCTGAAAATCTAATAAGGGCAGGTTGAAAATAAATAAATTTTTTAAATTACAAATTGTAGGGTGGTCAAAGTGGGGAGACTGCATTAAAAAAAATAAAACCATTACTTGGGGGGGTGGGGCACCTGGGTGGCTGTCAGTTAAGTGCCTGACTCTTGGTTTTGGGCTTAGGTCATGATCTCACAGTTCTTAATTTTGAGCCCCATGCTGGGTGACCACTAACAGTGCAGAGCCTACTTGGGATTCTTTTCCTCCCTTTCTCTCTCTGTCCTTCCCCTGCTCATGTTCTCTATCTTTCTCTCTGTCTTAAAATAAATGAATAAACTTTTAAAAAACCCATTACTATTTGGGGCTCTATTTATGGAATATACTATCTTATCTGAGTGCTCCTGCAATGCTTAGCAAAATACAACAGAAGAAAAAGGGGAGAGCAGAGGGTAAAAACTAAGTATCACTCATCTTAAACCTCCAATTTCTCTAAAACCACTGCTTACATTGAATTGTTGTTCTTCATAGAAATTTTGGTCCTTGAGAATTTCTCTGTTCAATATCTATATATACAAAGATCCTTGAGAATGATAACACACACATAAACAACTAATCTTGGTTGTCAGTTTTCAAAGTGACACCATTTGAAAGATCACTAGTAACAAGCTAAAAAAATTTAACATATTCTCCATATCACCCTTGGTCTAGGTAATAATTTCCTAGTAACTCAGCTGACTGTATCATTCAGGTAGTGTCAGGCTCAATCTCTCTGCTTCCCAATCTTCTTTTCTCCCTCCCTTCCTCCCTCCCCCCTTCCCTCACTCTTGAGTATACACAGATAACCTGACCTGTACTCTAGAAATGAGAGGAATGTGTTTGTTGTTAGATGGCATTTAACCAGAACTTTGTAAAGATGCAAACATTTGGGGTTAAAAAGAACCTTTGGATTTTTCAGGTTAAAAAGTAATCATTTCATAAGTATTCCTGAAAAGCAAACAGGTGTTTGGACCATTGTATGGTCCTCCCATTAAGAAGTTCCCAGGAAGTTAGTATCCAAAATATATAAATAATTTATACAACTCAACACCAAAAATCCCCTAAACAATACAATAAAAAAAATAAGCAGAGGACCTGAATAGACATTTTCCAAAGAAGACATACAGATGGCTAACACACAACATGAAAATGTGATTAACATCACTGATCATCAGGGAAATGCAAATCAAAACCACAATTCTTTCACCTTACTCTTCTCAAAATGGCTAAAATAGAAAGACAAGAAATAACAAGCATTGCAGAGGATGTGGAGAAAAAGGGACCCTGTGCTCTGTTGGTGGGAATGTAAATTGGTGCAGTCAATATGGAAAACTGTATGGAGGTTCCTCAAAAAACTAAGAATAGAATACCTCATGATCCAATAATTCTACTACATTTTTACCCAAAGGAAACAAAAACACTAACTTGAAAATATATATGCACCCTATGCTTATTGTACCGTTATTTACAATAGCCAAGATAAGGAAATGACCTAAGTGTCCATCTACAGGTGAATGGTTAAGGAAGATGTGGTACACACACACTGAAATATTACACAGTTGTAAAAAAGGATGAGACCTTGCCATTTGTAACAACATGGATGGACCTAGAGGGTATTATGCTAAATGAAATAAGTCAGACTGAGAAAGCCAAATGCCATATGGTTTCACTCATATGTAGACTCTTAAAAAACCCAAATAAACAAACAAACAAAAAGCAAAATCAGACCTATGAATATAGAGAAGAAAATGATGGCGGCCAGACAGAGGGTCATGGGGAAGATGGGCAAAATGGGTGAAAGGAAGTGGGAGATACACGTCTCCAGTTGTGGAATGTGTAAGTCACAGGAATGAAAGGCACAGCATAGGGAACATGGTCCATGACCCTGTAATTGTGTTGTATGGTGACAGATGGCAGCTATGCTCATTGGGAGCACAGCATAACACCTAAACTCGTCAAGTCACCATGGTGTACATCTGATTCTAATGTGTCAACTACACACAAATAAAAAAAGTAAAAATTATAAAAAGAAGCCTCCAGGAAATTCCTTCATTCAGATATTCAATTTTTTGCTACTAAGGTTATAATTGTTAAGGCTCTGGTAGTGATGAGGAAAAAAAAATCATACCTAATAGTTTTCCCTATCTTGAGACTTTCACAATGAAAGACTGAATTGTGACTGAAATAGCATTAGCCATTAGTCTGAAAACTGTAATTCTATTTTTAGTCTGTGAGTCCATCTGTCCATCCATCCATCCATCTATCCATCCAAAAAATATTTACTTAAAGTGTACTATGTGCCAGGCTTATGCAGTAAAAGACATGGTCTTTTATGGAGTTCACATTTCTCGCATTTTCGAAGTTGCCTTAATTGCCATTTCCTCTCTTATTTATTAGAGATTTTAGAGGTGTTGTGCTTTTTTCAATTTATCAACATGTGTATGGCATAAAGAGAAAGCACACATTATGAGAAGAGAAAAGCCTTAGCCTCGAGATCCTGTAGAGAATTAATACACAGCTTGATTTTCTTGGATGTTCCCTAAATGGTGAATAAATTAAAACATTAATTTTTGGGAGGTGGAGAGCTTTCTATATGCAGAATTTTTTTCTTTTAATGTAGAATATACTAATGATTCAGCATTATTACTAATATCAGTTATTATGCTCTACTATAATACAGTGTCTGTGCAGGGCTCTAAATGGGGACAGAGAAACACTGGAATCAATACTGAGTAGCCCTTGACCACTATGATTTCGGAGGTTCTTTTTCCTTTTTCCTTTTTTTTTTTTTTTTTGGAGTTTACCTGTCTTCTTTTACTCTATGCTGATAATATCAAACTACTTACTCAAGTTCTTGAGTCTTATTTACTGCTTCCAAGTTGCTATGGTCTTGGAAATGATCCAACCATCTAACAAGATTGTTAAGCAATCTTACAAGAGGTAAAGTGGCTGTTGGGGTGGATAGAAAGGTGATACTTTTTTTTTTTTTTTTTTTTTT